>NW_015660884.1:122449-122645 GCF_001515625.1 Sinocyclocheilus rhinocerous
GCGGCAACCACATGTGACGAACCCGGGCTGGACTCCGCTTCACCCACTGTGAAAGCCGATCCGGCGATCCACAGAGCGAAGTTGATATATTTCCTCAGCAACCAGCACGGATCAGCTCCAGGCATGACGAAGCAGATACCATCCTCTTTTGGAAGGTCAACCAAAGTAGTTTCGCTTTCATAACGAAACACACAGT
>NW_015660884.1:122713-145068 GCF_001515625.1 Sinocyclocheilus rhinocerous
GCGTTCACGCACGCTGTGCAGACAGAGCGAGGATGGCAGGCAAACATCAACAACCCAATCTTCGTTCCTGGTATTGTAGTACTTTTAAAGATTACTCACCGGTGAATGACACATGATGTAGCCCAGCGGTTAATCTAGTCCTCGCGCCAGCTCATAAAGAATATCTCTTTGGATTTGAGACTTTAGTCTTTGCAACTTTACAGATCTTCTTTATGCACCAAGAGCTTGTAACACTCCAAAGAGAAAGGAAAACTTTAAATTGCATCATATGACCTCTTTAAAGAATGTTTTTGGATGCTTGATTGCATGCAATTTACATTTAAATGAAAATGTATTATAGTTTAAATTTATATTAAATGCATTTATTTTTATTAACTTTTCCGATCCACTTAAGTACATCTTTATATGTATTTTACATAATTCTGTTGTCTTTAAAATATGCTTCAAGTGTACTCTCTGATGTACTGACAAGCATGTGTGGTAAATTGCAGGCAGTGAAGTTCGAGTGTCACCTCAACAATGCCTTGGTGATATTTCTGCTGTCTCGAGCTCTGGGAAATGTCAACATTGCACATTATCTTTACTGGTAAAGTTGTTTATTAATGGATCTTAGCATAATTTTTAAGGGTGGTCAGTTCATTCAAATATTTAATCACTATTAATCTAATAATTTTTACAAATAATTTAAGTAATAATTCGTTTTAAGCAAGTACAATCTATCAGTGTAATTTTGGTGGAGAAAGTTTTGAGGTCCGAAACACTATTTCTTAAAGGGATAATTCACCCCAAAATTAAATTTCTGTCATTATTTATTTACCTGTTTAAGAATATGGTAGAATACGTAAGTGAATTTAAGATTTAGATACAGTCTGCTGGGTTTGAATTTAGGCTGCTGAGGGATGCCGTGCAGGACCCAGCATTTGGTCAGCGTTATGACCGCGTCCTCGGTGCGCTGCTATGTCTGTGTGGGACTGGACTGAGGGCTGAGCTTGAGAAGCAGACCAGGCTTGTGCAGCTGCTGGGTGCTCTGGCCGAAAAAGTGCGGCAGGCAAGCAGCTCCACCCGACAGGTTAGCCATGGCTGGCATTAAAGAGTATGTTTTATGATGTTTAACCTGTGTAAAATGCATCCCAACAGTTGCATAACATTCCTTTATATTTATGTAATTTCATTTAGAAGTTTTACACATGCATTGTTCATAGATGTGGCTACACCACTGTTCAAACGTTTGGGTTGGAAAGATTTGTAATATTATTGAAAAAAGCATCTTATGCTTATCACCAAGGATGTATTTATTTGATCAAAAATACAATGAAAACAGTGCCACATGATCCTTCAGAAATCATTCTAATATGCTGATTTGGTGCTCAAAAAAACATCTTATTATTATTATTATTATTAAATCAATGTTGAAAACAGTTGTGATGCTTAATATTTTTGAGGAAACAATGCTGCATTTTTTCACAATTCTTCGATGAATAGGAAATTTAGGGTTTCTTTTTTTTCCCTTTTTTTGAGAATTTAAAAGTTTTGTCACTTTTGATCATTTTATGCATACTTGCTGAATAAAAGTATTAATTTATTTTACAAAATCTTACTGGCCCCACATTTTGTAATGAATAGTGTACATCTATGCCAGCAGCAGAATCTTGTGCTCCTTTTTTTAGTTGTAGGTTTGTTTTCTTATATCCAGTAAGGATCTATGAGTTCAAACCAAAGGCCTCTGGGAAACAAGTGCAGGATTTTCTAAATTGTTCAATAACTAGTTCCAAAATCTAATTTAATAATACTGTTCAAAACATGATCTGAATAAACGTTAAATAAAGGAAGGGCTACATAAGTATAACAGGAATCTATTGTTTTTTTTTCTGTTTTCTTTTTGGTTTGAACAAAGGCATGTTTGACTTTTAGTCCTAGCAAAACACTTAAAAGTATTTTTCTCATAAGTGCAATGAACTATGACAGATTATTGGATCAATGGATGATTGTATTTGGATGAACCCTTGATCCCTCCAGCTCATCCAGTCAATATTGGTATATTGACTTATACACAATATGGCAAAAATATATGAAAACCCATACACCACACCCATAAGTGCCTGTTGAGAATTTATTTAAAAAATGGGCACTTCCAATCAGGCACAAGAGCATCAGTAAGGTCAGATATTGATGTCTGGCTCACATTCTGTGTTCAAATTCATTCCAAATGTGTTCAGTGGGGTCCGATTTGGTTTTTGTACAGGCCTGTCAAGGGCTAATCAATGACTAAATCATTTTTATATGGATCCTACTTTGCTCAAGGGTATTGTTATGCTGGAATAGAAAAGGGTCCTCCTCAAAGCGTTGTCTCAAAGGGGGATACGCACAGTTCTCAAGAGTGTCATTGTATTCTGTAGCATTAAGATCTGTCTGCACTGGAATTAAAGGGCCTAGCCAAACATGCTGTCAGAAGGGGGTGTCCACATACTTTTGGTCATATAGTGCCTCATCTTTTATCTCCCATGTGAACAAGTGGTTTACATAAAGCTCTTTGTAATGCTCTTTATTACTTGTAAACACGTTTTATCGTGTTATGGCTTTGTCTGACTTGGCTAAAAAGAGTGCTGCAGGAATGAGTCCTAAAACCCAGAAACATATTAACGTTTTTGTACTTCCGATTCCATCGTTCTGAAGTCATTGGGTTTCTGAATGGGTTATTGTTTAAAGATCTGAAATAAGGTCTGTGGTTAACACAAGTAATTTTATTCTACGACATAAAATACATCAGTAATTCACCAGTCATGATTTACTTCAGGCTTTATGTGTCTTGAAAAAGGCTGTTGCTAACAAGTGGCTAAATGGGACTACAGAGGTTGTCAGGGACATTGAACGGGTCAATTATTTTAGTATCTTAGTTTTTGTTAATATTTTGAAATATATTTTATTTTTATATTTTGTTTTCAATTTAATTTTGTTGTATTTATTTGTCATGTTTATTAAAATGTTGCCTTTGCAGCTAACTGAAATAAAAGATATTTTTTTATATTTTATTTTATTTCAGTTAATGTTTATTTTATTTTGAGTAATGGAACGTTTTTATGGTTTGGTTTTAGTTAACAATAAGAACACTGATACTCGGTAGTCTGCTTTTACAGCATCAAAATGTTTATACTAGCGCTCTTGCAAACTATTCGAACTCAAACTTCCCAACTTGTAGATTTTAAATAAACATTGAAATGTTTTTGGAAGCTTACGAGTTTGGTTACACTTTATTTTAAGGTTCAATTCTCGCTATTAGCAAACCATTAACTATGACTTTTGCCTCAGTAAACTCCTAATTTGCTTTATTAATATTAATAGTTGGTAAGGTAGTTGTTAAGTTTTGGTTATTGATTAGGGATGTAGAATATGATCATGCAGAATATGTGCTTTATAAGTACTAATAAACAGCCAATATGTTAATAATAGCTAATAAGCAACTAGTTAATAGTGAGAATTGGTCCCTATACTAAAGTATTATTACCAGGAGTTTTGGGTTGAAGTCATGAGACTGTGGTTGTAGTTCGTATCAGTCAAATCCAGTTGAATGTTTGTTCTTTGTAGGTGGTGCTGCTGGAGGGTCTAGAGAGGGTACAGTCTTTCTTCCAGAAGAACAGCTGTCGACTCCCTATTACTCCCAGTCTGGTGGCAAAAGAACTCAATGTCAAGGTGAGTGCTTAAAGTCAACAAAATTGACCCTATAGAACCTACATTCTCAATCCGATTAATGCATTTTATCAGCAATTCTGTAGAGGCTTCAAAAACCACATTGACAAGGAACGGAGGATCTCTTCAGTTCTCATGTCATGCCAGGTTTTGTTCCGTTTTGCTGGGAAGCATTCACATGTGATTCACTTCCTTATCATCCTTGCTCACTCCCCCCTCCTTCCTGTTTCAGATGTAGAGTTTTGCACACTCCGCACAGTTGTGTCACTGAACTCCATCTCTTCTCCTCCAGTCTGATCTGCCCCCATTTCAAAGACCCTCTTTGTTGCCATGTCGAAGAAGAGAATTTAACTAAAACCCTGAGGCTGCTTTTGTAACATGGTGCTTCTTTTGTTGAAACTAGGCCTGCTCTTTCTTCAATTCCAACGCTGTACCTCTGAAGATTGCACTGGTTAATGCAGACCCGCTGGGAGACGAGATTAACGTCATGTTTAAGGTGTGTGTACAGTATAGTGAAGGGGCCTCCATAGACAGAATGTATTCCTGCTGAGGTTTGTTATTGTTTTACATTACCTTAGTTTGACAGTAGTGACAGAGCAGCTGGTTTCTTTTTATATTAATTGCAATAGTAGGATCTTCCATTGAATTCAAACTATAAACATGTATGATTGATGGAAACTAGACTTCACTTAAAAATGTGCCACAGACAAAGAACCAAATTTAAAGTCCCATCTCAGTCATGAACATGCCCTCTAGTGGTCGAATCAGTAGTAGAACAAAAATCTTGTACCTACATATTTAAGCACAGAGTTCTAGATACTCTTGTTTTTGAGGTATTTCCGAATAGCTTATCTGTCTTAACTGTAATTCAGGTTGGAGAGGATCTGAGGCAGGACATGTTGGCGCTGCAGATGATTCGGATTATGGATCGGATCTGGCTGCAGGAGGGACTGGACCTGCGCATTGTCAACTTTAAATGCATCTCTACTGGAAAAGATAAAGGTACGTTTTGCTCTACATTTAAAACCTATTTAACTGTTTTCCAACTAGAATAAAAAAGTTAAATATGTAATTTTTTTTTAAATACTATTATGATTTATATTACCGTTCAAAAGTTTGGGGTCTGTAAGATATTTAAATTTTTTGATAGGGGTCTCCTATGTTCACCAAAGCTGCATTTATTTGATTAGAAATACAGTAAAACAGTAATATTGTGAAAAATTATTACAATTAGAGTTTTTTTCTGTTTTAATATATTTTACAATGTAATTTATTCCTGTGATAGAAAAGCTGAATTTTCAGCATCATTACTCCAGTCTTAAGTGTCACACGATCCTTCAGAAATCATTCAGATATGCTGATTTGTTGCTCAAGAAACATTTTTTATTATTTCTTATTATCAGTGTTGAAACAGTTGCTTAATATTTTTTTGTGGATTCTTTAACAAGTTCAAAGGAGCAGCATTTGTTTGAAATCTTTTGTAACCTTATAAATGTTTTAACTGTCACTTAAGATGCATCCTTGTTTTTTTTTTGTTTTTTTTATAATAATAATAAAACCTGACCACAAACTTTTGAACAGTAGTGAATGAATAGCCTATTCATTGTAGGTACAACAAAAATGGCCTATTTAATTCTACGGATAAGAGAGAATGTTGAAAATTGACTTGGAAAAACTAGATTATGACTTTTTTGTGCTGTAAAATCTTGATCTTAAAAATGACTTTGTGACTCTGTGAATGTACAGTAGCATCTGCTTCTATTATAACATTTGTGTTTGGATACACAGGCATGGTAGATTTGGTTCCGTCTTCTGAAACGCTGAGGAAGATTCAGGTGGAGTACGGAGTAACGGGCTCCTTTAAGGACAAACCTCTTGCCGAGTGGCTCCGCAAGTATAACCCTGCTGAAGATGAATATGAGAAGGTATCTGGATGATTATAAATAGCAGCTTTAGTCAAGACCAAGTTCATGTGGTTCATTGGGTTTTGATCTTATTTCAAACTAATCGAACCCGTCTCTTGTCAGGCCTCAGAGAATTTCATCTACACCTGCGCAGGATGCTGCGTGGCCACTTACATCCTAGGCATTTGTGACCGTCACAACGATAACATCATGCTGCGTTCCACCGGCCACATGTTCCACATAGACTTTGGGAAGTTCCTGGGTCACGCACAAATGATTGGGAGTTTTAAAAGGTGAATGATGAGTTACGCCATGTAAGACTGCCCAGTTTGTGGTTTTGTTTGGTTTTATTACTCATTTTTTTTCTCTCTGCAGGGACCGAGCACCGTTTGTCTTAACCTCTGATATGGCTTACGTCATTAATGGAGGCGAGAGACCCACTAGCCGCTTCCAGCTTTTCGTTGACCTTTGCTCCCAAGCCTACAACTTGATACGCAAACACTCCAATCTCTTCCTCAACCTGCTGTCTCTGGTATTATACAGCACCACATTGCAAACAAAACAGTCATTTGTGTGTCATCCATAGAATCTTGTGTCAACAAGAAGGGCTCTGTGTAAATGTTTTTGCCGATATTAGATACATGACATTAATTGCACAACCCTAATGACAGGAAGCTGTTTGCATAATTTTCTTCATTTAGGACTTTTGTTGCTTTACAGTTTACTTGTTTATTGATCAATTCTGTATTTGTGTGTTCAACACAGATGACACAGTCAGGTTTACCTGAGCTGACTGAAGTCCAAGATCTTAAATATGTGTATGATGCTCTTCAACCACAGACTACAGATGCTGAAGCTACCATTTTCTTCACAAGGTAAATGTATTTGTTTATTTATTTATTTATTTTGCTCTCTAAATAAGCATGACAGAAATATATTTTGTTGTCTTTATTACCCATATGTATGTTGTAATAACAAAAATAGTTTAATTTTCATCAAAATTATTACAAAATCAATGATTCTGAAATAATTATTTTGTAAGTATGCTTAGTATCGTCTTTTCAAGAAAAAATATTTTCCTAATTTTACCAGTTTTTTTTTTTTTCCCCCATATCCTTCAGACGTACGTTATACGGATCCTTAGGGAAGGTCAGAATGAGCCGCAGTTTGTCTTCCGCACCTTTTATCAGTTCCAGGAACTGCACAACAAGTTGACCATCCTTTTCCCTCTGTGGAACACAAGGTAAATGTATTTGTTTATTTATTTATTTATTTTGCTCTCTAAATAACATTTTTAATACCCGTCTCTTTTCCTCCACCTTTTTTCTTATAGGTTGATTGAATCCAGTCTGGGCAGTGTGGCCACAAAGTTTAATTTCTTTATCCATAATCTGGCCCAGTTGCGATTCTCTGGGCTTCCCTCCAATGACGAGCCAATCCTCTCCTTCGCTCCCCGGACGTACACTATGAAGCAGGACGGCAGGATTCGAGATGCCTCTGTATTTTCATTTCAGAAGAGATACAATCCAGACAAGCACTATGTGAGACTAATTTTATAAAGCAGTTTTATATATATATATATATATATATATATTCTGAAATAATTATTTTGTAAGTATGCTTAGTATCGTCTTTTCAAGAAAAAATATTTTCCTAATTTTACCAGTTTTTTTTTTTTTCCCCCATATCTTTCAGACGTACGTTATACGGATCCTTAGGGAAGGTCAGAATGAGCCGCAGTTTGTCTTCCGCACCTTTGATGAGTTCCAGGAACTGCACAACAAGTTGACCATCCTTTTCCCTCTGTGGAAGTTGCCGGGGTATATGAGTTCACCTCTTGTACCATGGTTGGTCAAATTCTAAACTTCTATGTTCCTAAGAGTCGTTTTCCTGTTTCTAGATTTCCCAGTAAAATGGTGCTGGGTCGTACACATATCAAGGATGTGGCATCCAAAAGGAAGGTGGAATTGAGCAGCTATATGCACAATCTGATGAGGAGCTCAACAGAAGTCACCCAGGTGGGTGAATTGAAATTTTACTTACACAGTTGATGCTTTAATATATTATAAAATAGAATTGTAGTGTTTTTTGGTTAATCTCTGGGAGTGATGAGGTAACCAATTATGTCACTCAAATGAATATTCATTGGTTTTTAGTACCATGGTCAGAATTTCTTAAATGTTTTTGAAGAGACTTTTATGTTCTACAAGTCATAATATTCTATTTTAGAATTTTAAAATCTAATTTATTTGAGTTAATGAATTTTCAGCAGCCATTACTCCAGTCTTCAGTGTCACATGATCCTTCAGAAATCATTTTCATATGCTGATTTGGTGCTCAAGAAACATTATCAATACTGAAAGAAAAATTAAGATTAAAGTTAAATGTTAATCTCGATTTCTTATAGGATTCTTTGATGAATAGAAAGTTCTAAAGAACAGCATTAAATTGAAACTTTACTGTCACTTTTGATCAATTGCATCCTTGCTTAATAAAAGTAATAATTTCTTTCAGAAAAAAATCTTACTGAACCTAAACTTTAGAACAGTAGTGTAACTGTGTAATAAATGATTTTTTTTTTCTTAGTGTGATCTTATCTACACTTTCTTCCACCCTATTGCGAGAGATGACAAGACCGAGGGGGTTGAAGGACTCTCTAAAACTCCAGGTATGTGTGTCATATTTTGAATTTCATCTTTTTTTAACGCACCACATTATCATGATTGTTTTCATATGTTTGATGTCTGTTTGGCAGATATGCCTCCAGTGAGTCCCACCATCGGCCGCGTGGAGGGTGAGGTGAAGCTGTCAGTGTCCTACCGAAACAGCACACTCTTCATCATGGTCATGCACATTAAAGACCTGGTAAGAAATATCAAAAGCACCTATCTTTAAACTGGTCCCAGTTCCTGTTCATTCCAAAATCTCATCCGTTTTTTTCCTCCCGAACACAGATATCAAATGACGGTGCAGACCCAAACCCTTATGTGAAAACATACCTTCTCCCAGACCCCCACAAAACCTCCAAACGCAAAACGAAGATCGCCAGGAAAACTAGGAACCCGACATTTAATGAAATGGTAAGTAAAACCTGCCTATTTAACCATGCATGCTTTATTCTAAAGCTAATAAACAACTTCCTTCTCTCTTTGCTCGTAGCTGGTGTACAGCGGCTACAGTAAGGAAACCCTGAAACAAAGGGAACTTCAACTGAGCGTGCTCAGTGTGGAGTCTCTGCGAGAGAACTGCTATTTGGGTGGCATCACCCTCAGCCTTAAAGACTTTGACCTGAGCAGAGAGACTGTCAAGTGGTACAAGCTCACAACGGTGCCCTACTTTTAGATCCAACGATTCCTCCCCACCAGTCTTCCACAAAAGGTGATGTGTCTGCATCAAGTGCCCTTACAGGACCACTTCACATTCCCCAGCATCCCTCTCTCTCTCTCGCTCTCTCTCTCTATGACACTAATCAAGGTCGAGTCTTTGTTGAAAGAATCAATCCACCTAACTTGATGTGTGAATTCAACATTTGTGTTCTGTACATTTGGAACTTAAGAGGACCAAACGGCTTACTTAAAGAAGAGTTTATATTATTATATATATTTATATATATATATATAAGAATATATATAGAGAGATTGACACCTGTATTTTTAAAACTGCTCATTTTTACACTTTCCTTTTCTACATATGCAATTAAGACACATTAAAAGTCTGTATGGTTTTGAGCGATCAAAACAAGCACAGCAGAGTTCACTGTGCTCTTGATAATGTGCCAAATGAACTGAACAAACTCATGACCACGTCCCTTTAGGGAACAATAACAGGGTGCCTTCACACGCTCTCCTTTCATTTTCGTTCTTCTCAGTACATTTGTGGTTTAAAAAGGGCCCTGTTTTGTAAGATAATGTAGTATGTACTTCCCATGGTGTGATCAGAGTTGGTCGAGCTGTTTTTTTCATCCACCAGTGAATTTGTGTAATAACCCCTCTTTAAAAAGGGAACAGCACCTGTGGCTAAAAGCTACTGCCAGAGCTCAGCTGAATCGAAATCTATGAGTTTACCAGGAGGCATTTTTAAAAAGATGTATAAGATTGTCATCACTCACTCTGCAAATAGTGATCTGATTCGCTGTTTTATGGCTGTTAAAAATACATTTTGAATGGATATTAACATGGCCAGTTATTTATTGGTTATCTTAACCTGACCGAATCAATGTTTGTTGTAATTCTGACTCTCTCTTAAGGAAAATTAAATGTTTTGGAACACCTCTGTATAATTTTTGTTCTGAGGTTAAAAATATACTTGAACCAGTAGGGGGCAGGCAAGAAACATACAGCTGTTTTTTCCTTTTGCACTTTAATATTTTCAGATTTGGTTGAAACGGTTTTCATTTTGTTATACAGTGAGTTACTTATATTATTTTATTATTATATATTATAATAAGGTTTAATATTCTTGTTGTCATTGATGAAGACAAGTTAATTTCATGCCCTGTGATTTCCGGTGTTATTTTAGTATCATCTATATAGTATATACTATTATAGTAATTATTGATATTTTGAACTAGCTTTGAATTTTTAATTCTCTTTTATTTTTTTTGTATTTTTTTTTTTAAGTAATTTTACAATGTTTTGATTTTTATTTTGCTTTTATTATTTATTATATTTAACCTTTTTTTAATTGTTTTGGTAATTTGTGTACTTCAGCTTAAAATTATTTTTAGTTAACTTTAAGTTTTTCTTATGACACTTTTATTTTATTTCTGCTTAATTTCAATTAAAGATTAAAATTATTATAGTTCTAGATAACAATAACAACACTGGTGATTTGTGGCTAAAGCTGCCATTGAAGATGTGCAAGAACACATCTTAAAGGGATAGTTTACCCCAAAAAAGAAAATTGTCTTCATTTAGGCATGTTGAGCAACTATGGTGAATTGTACTCATGTTGAATTACCCGTGTCGTGTTGTTCCAAACCTCTTTGACTAAATGATAGAAGAAGTAAAAGGTAACCAAATCTGTTTAGTCCCCAAAATTCTTTTAAATATCTTCTTTTGTGTTCCACAGAAGAAAATAAAGTCAAAAAGTTTCAAATGATATGGTGGACTACACCTTTAAAGCTTTGAGCCTCACACACTAATGATTTCTGCTGAGGTGTTGGTGTGATCCTTAGGGACTCTTGTGGTGGGGCCCAGGTGCGCTTTGTCATTGGCAGTAAAATTCTAAAGGTCTAAAAGGCCTGACCTCAGGTCTGCCAGCGTTTCTGTACCACCTCATTAAAACAGGCTGTTGCTGTGAGAAAGCATCTGGAGAGAATGGCACACATTTGCTTTGTCACTGGGGTGAGAGCTTACTGATAAGGAAGTATGCATGATTTGACACGATTTTGACATGATTTTTTGCTCCTTGACAGTCACACAGGGCTGCTGTAGATGTACATTTTGTATTTTGAGGATGGAAAAACAATGCAAAAGGATAGAGATGATAATGAATTCCAACTGCTTCCATTCAAATAATAATACATTGGTAGATTAAAATCGCATTTAGGCATTTGAGGTTTACTCCATGTATTTGACTTGCGACCTGTAAAGTAATTGTCAAGTAGGCTACATAGGCTACAGTTAGCTGCTTTGTCTGTCACAAATATCTGTACCACAGTAATGCACAGGAAAATGAATGAAAACACGTAACTTAAGTTTAAATTTAACATTTTATGCCTAATATTAAATTAGGCATATTTGTAATCTGGGCAGCAGTTTTTATTTAAGTGTATTAGGTTGCACTTTCATATTGAGGCCTGTTACTTACTGATAAGTCTGTTACAGATTAAATTAATATAATATATGACCTTCCGACATATGCTTGACGTTATATCTCGTAATTTTCTACAGTGTTTTTTCTAGTAGTAGAGCAATGTTCAAAATAGCGTGGCGCAAGAAACAGGATTGAAACAAGGTTTGAAATTTGCCTCGGCAATAATTAGTGAGGCTTTATCTGAAAAAATCGTATGTTTTATGCACAATTCAAAATGACTTAAAGGGACTTTGATCCAGTCTGGAAGTAGCGAGTGCAAAAACCTAACGTTATATATATTTTTTCCTTCATTCAATCTTTATTTTATCTTTAAAAGAAATAAATTAATAATTATGGGTCTGAAATATATTTCCACGATTATATAGTATGCTTACTGTAACTGCGTGATGTAATAGTAGCAATATGTAAACCTGCCTGTTCATGCTTTTTTTTTTTTAATGCTTTATTAATTCAATGCCACAAGAACATGAGGTATTACATATTCACACTATCAAATTAACATTATTAGCTGCCAGAGAAAAAAAAAGAAAAGAAAAAAAGGAGGAAAATTACATAAAGTTCAATGCTTTCAGAGCATTACATGTTTTCAATGCTTTTTTTTTGTTCTAAGAGATTTACATATGAAGTCATTTATAAAATGTGCAAAATTTTGGTTTTCCTAACAAAATAAACAAATGTATAATAAAAATAGCGTGGCGCAAGAAACAGGATTGAAACAAGGTTTGAAATTTGCCTCGGCAATAATTAGTGAGGCTTTATCTGAAAAAATCGTATGTTTTATGCACAATTCAAAATGCCTTAAAGGGACTTTGATCCAGTCTGGAAGTAGCGAGTGCAAAAACCTAACGTTATATATTTTTTTTCCTTCATTCAATCTTTATTTTATCTTTAAAAGAAATAAATTAATAATTATGGGTCTGAAATATATTTCCACGATTATATAGTATGCTTACTGTAACTGCGTGATGTAATAGTAGCAATATGTAAACCTGTTGCTTCATGCTTTTTTTTTTTTAATGCTTTATTAATTCAATGCCACAAGAACATGAGGTATTACATATTCACACTATCAAATTAACATTATTAGCTGCCAGAGAAAAAAAAAGAAAAGAAAAAAAGGAGGAAAATTACATAAAGTTCAATGCTTTCAGAGCATTACATGTTTTCAATGCTTTTTTTTTGTTCTAAGAGATTTACATATGAAGTCATTTATAAAATGTGCAAAATTTTGGTTTTCCTAACAAAATAAACAAATGTATAATATGTTGTTCTTTACAATTCAAATTTTCGTTTTATGTATAAAGTACATCAAATATACAAATTTCTATCATACACTCCATTTTTCTGTTAATATAGAATTCCAAATCCTTCCAAAATAATCTCGAGTAAATGCAATGGAAAAAAATATGCAAAATAGTTTATTTTTCTTGACCACAAAAATCACAGGTATACGAAATATTAAGCTCTGTTGCTTTTTGCTATTTCACATGGGACAACAAACCATGCGTCACTGCCCTACGCCATCATGTAGGCGTGGTTTGTTGCGAAAGAGGGCGGTGCCAGTGTGAGTGACACATAAGCGATCAAATCAAAGGTCGCACTGTTGCAGCGCTGGAGATATTTGTTTATAGTGGAGCGCTTTCTTAAATTGGAGCCGTTTGTCGCAGTCACACGTTCACTCGGAGGTGCTGGAAACGGGACTTGGTGATCATGTGGACCTCAGCAGCTTTCGCTCGGAGTTAACGCTCACATATCTGGGAAGATGTGGTCAGCAAACTTCAAACATCAGCCGATAAATTACTACAGAGAAAACAAACCAAGGGACGAATATCAGAATACGTGACAGGGTATTGTTTGAGGATGGAAAGGAGCGCATCGGAGCGGACCGCGCTGCGGCTGTTTGGGGACAGCGGCATGATGCTTCTGCCCTGGACTAAACAGATCCTGACGGTGCTGTGGGAGCACCTGCGACTGCTGGTCCAGGTCATCTGCTGCACTTTGATTTCGGGTAATTCTGGTTTTACTCATTCATATATTTGCATTGAAATGTTTTGCTGTCCGTAGCCTATGCCATTGCCGATTTACATAATCTTATTATTATTTACAGTATAGATGCACTTATCTAACGTTATAATTATGATGTAGATCACTGTATAGATGTATTATTCTTATAGATTGCAAGTGCAAACTAAAAAAATGTCAAATGAAAAAGTGCAAAAAAAGTGCTGTTGGTCAATTCATTTGCATTTGTACACTTTCGATACAAGATTTGCATATTTATTCATTTACATTCATCCGAAACGAAACGAAACGTATTTTCTTTAGTGGAGAGTGACATAAAAGTAGAAAGAAAACAACATTAATAGTGATGCAATACTGTTAAAGGGACTTTGATCCAGTCTGGAAGTAGCGAGTGCAAAAACCTAACGTTATATATTTTTTTTCCTTCATTCAATCTTTATTTTATCTTTAAAAGAAATAAATTAATAATTATGGGTCTGAAATATATTTCCACGATTATATAGTATGCTTACTGTAACTGCGTGATGTAATAGTAGCAATATGTAAACCTGTTGCTTCATGCTTTTTTTTTTTTAATGCTTTATTAATTCAATGCCACAAGAACATGAGGTATTACATATTCACACTATCAAATTAACATTATTAGCTGCCAGAGAAAAAAAAAGAAAAGAAAAAAAGGAGGAAAATTACATAAAGTTCAATGCTTTCAGAGCATTACATGTTTTCAATGCTTTTTTTTTGTTCTAAGAGATTTACATATGAAGTCATTTATAAAATGTGCAAAATTTTGGTTTTCCTAACAAAATAAACAAATGTATAATATGTTGTTCTTTACAATTCAAATTTTCGTTTTATGTATAAAGTACATCAAATATACAAATTTCTATCATACACTCCATTTTTCTGTTAATATAGAATTCCAAATCCTTCCAAAATAATCTCGAGTAAATGCAATGGAAAAAAATATGCAAAATAGTTTATTTTTCTTGACCACAAAAATCACAGGTATACGAAATATTAAGCTCTGTTGCTTTTTGCTATTTCACATGGGACAACAAACCATGCGTCACTGGACTACGCCATCATGTGGGCGTGGTTTGTTGCGAAAGAGGGCGGTGCCAGTGTGAGTGACACATAAGCGATCAAATCAAAGGTCGCACTGTTGCAGCGCTGGAGATATTTGTTTATAGTGGAGCGCTTTCTTAAATTGGAGCCGTTTGTCGCAGTCACACGTTCACTCGGAGGTGCTGGAAACGGGACTTGGTGATCATGTGGACCTCAGCAGCTTTCGCTCGGAGTTAACGCTCACATATCTGCGAAGATGTGGTTAGCAAACTTCAAAAATCAGCCGATAAATTACGACAGAGAAAACAAACCAAGGGACGAATATCAGAATACGTGACAGGGTATTGTTTGAGGATGGAAAGGAGCGCATCGGAGCGGACCGCGCTGCGGCTGTTTGGGGACAGCGGCATGATGCTTCTGCCCTGGACTAAACAGATCCTGACGGTGCTGTGGGAGCACCTGCGACTGCTGGTCCAGGTCATCTGCTGCACTTTGATTTCGGGTAATTCTGGTTTTACTCATTCATATATTTGCATTGAAATGTTTTGCTGTCCGTAGCCTATGCCATTGCCGATTTACATAATCTTATTATTATTTACAGTATAGATGCACTTATCTAACGTTATAATTATGATGTAGATCACTGTATAGATGTATTATTCTTATAGATTGCAAGTGCAAACTAAAAAAATGTCAAATGAAAAAGTGCAAAAAAAGTGCTGTTGGTCAATTCATTTGCATTTGTACACTTTCGATACAAGATTTGCATATTTATTCATTTACATTCATCCGAAACGAAACGAAACGTATTTTCTTTAGTGGAGAGTGACATAAAAGTAGAAAGAAAACAACATTAATAGTGATGCAATACTGCATTTTAAACCAAATAACTCAGGGTTGCAGTGTTTTTGTTTATTATAATATAATTATGAATATTTATAATTATGAGTATTTATTAAATTTTACCTGGCTAATTTATTTATATTATGTTTCTACTATCATTTTTATTATTAATATTTAATTTTATTATTCATTAAACTATTAGTAGTAGTAGTAGTATTATACACTCATACATATATACATATTATTATTATTATTATTATTATTATTTATTTATTTTATAATGAGAAGGGACAAAAACGTTCCATTAAATATTATGGATAATATGGATTGTATTTTTCTATCAGTATTTTAACATTTTATTCTTGATTAAAAACACATATCCATCCATCCATCAATTTCTATTATTAATTATGAGAAAGGCCTCTATTTATGGCCTAAGGGAATTTTAGTAACTCTTTGTTTGGTCCCCAGTTTTCCAGATGTTCAGGTTTGAAGTCCATCTGAGAATTACAGACGAGACAGGACAACACATTCAGCACATGACAAGTGGGTCAGGAGACCCTTCTGACAGTTTCCTGCTCTCATCCTTGTTTGAAAACAACAAAAACATGGTGGTCGGGGGTTCCAGTCCACTTTCAAAATTCGGCAGGGACCCATTCGATGTGAGCTCTCACTCCAGAGCTGTCCTGTCCAGTCTGGTCAGCGATGAACTCTGTTGCTCCTTGGTGGACGACCTTGTGTCCCACGCAACAGAGTGTCTCAATGACACTGAAGACCTCTATATTGGAGATCACTCCATGTGGAAACATGGATACGACTGGACCATATTAGGAGGATCAGAGAGGAAATGCGGAGAGAACACCTGCACGTTTACTGCACATGTGTCTGGGTTTTCTGCAAAGGAGTTTGTAAAGCATCAGAAGCCCATCGGTGATCCTGATTCATGTAGATCATCTACAGAGGAGGTTCAAGCTCCATGTCAAGTGCAGTCAGTCGGTCAATTCTCAGACAGCGAGTTCAGCTGGGGAAGCACAGACAGCTCTTGTTTTGAAGGAGAACGAGAGGAGAATGACAAACTCTGGGACCTTCTGACCAGCTCGACTGATCCATATCACCCTCTACACTTCACGGCATGTTTGTCCAGTGCGATTCCTGAAAAAAGCAAAACGCAGGTGGTTTTGAAGGCTGAAAGTCCCACTGTATCACAATCCACTGCATCTACAGGCTCCGATTCTTCCAAACCAGGTTCTGAAGATGAAGAAGAAGAGGCCTTATGGAGATCCCTCTCTCAGAATCATGACCCATATCACCCACTGAATTTCAGAGCCCCTCTTCAAAGCTCACCAGCTACATCAGTACCTTCAAAACATGATTCGCCCAGTGACAACACACAAAATAAAACCGATAGACTCTTAAAATCTTCAAGACGCTCAAAGCCGCAGTTGCCATCAAGTAAAGTTGCTCGCCATTGCTGCCACAAATTACCAGTTGAGACATTATCAGTGGTGCCATGGATAAGACCTGTTGGTCTGACTGCTCTTCAGGGCAACCAAAGGAAATGTCCCAATTTTAAGAAGGTAATTATCAGTTTTAAAGGAATAGTTCACCTAAAAATTAAAATTTTGTCATTTAATTACCCTCATGTCATTCTTTCTGATGTTGAACAAAAAAAAGATATTTTGAAGAATTTTGATAATATTTGACAATATCTTCTTTTATGTTCAACATAAGAAAGAAACTCATACAGGTTTGAAACGACATGAGGGTGAGTAAATGATGACAAAAATGTTTCATTTTTGTGAGAACAATCTATTTAAGGTGTGGTCACTGTTGTTTAGCGAATTTTCGCGATTGGGAATTTCGATTTCTCCACACAGATTTCGCAACCGGTTCAAGTTGCTCACTCAAACTTGCCAAGCTGACCAACAGAAAGCTGCTTGGTTTAAAAGTGATTTTTGTGTGAGCTGTGCTTCATACATCACACCACTATTGACCATTTTGCCTGCAAAAGTTTGCCAAAAATGAGCTAATCTGACCGCACCTTTATGGCGCTTATGTCAGCTGTCAATCATTGCTTGCTAACAGCATGTTGCTAATGTTTTCCAGGTGAAATTCTCTCCTATCGTACAAGTCCACAAGATGCAAGCTTGGTCCTTTGCTTTTCAAGCATCTCGTAAGGGACCGTGGGAGGTGTTTGCACGGGACAGAGACCGTTTCCGAAAGAGAATCTGTGAAACTGAGAAGGCCATTGGCTACTGTTTTAGTTTGTCACACAGGGAAAAGCTGTGGGCCTATAAGGACAGAGTACAGAAGAAGTAACCAGCCCTTGATTGGCAAAAATTGGTTTCTGATGGTAATGATTGGTCTTATAGTTCCCAGGCCAGCCTCTAGACTGCTATATTGACTTAAATTGACATTTATACCTCACTGCTGTGTCCCAACACACATTGTACCTTGACTGCTACTGAATGTTACTACTGCTGTTGCTACTGATTTGTTTTTTGTTTTTTTGCTATGCCTTACAGACTCTTCAGTGTGACTGATCACACACATTATTATTTAACACAAATTGTTGATATGTTGGAGTACTAGACTAGTGTTATTTTATTTAAAGAGATAGTTCACCTAAAAATGAATATTCTGCCAACATTTACCCTCATGCCATTGCCAATTCCAAAACTTTATTATCTTTTCATGTGAAACACAAAATAAGACTTTTTGAAAAATGGCATGGTGTTTTTTCTTATACAATGAAAGTCAGAGGGTCCAGTGTTGTTTTGGAACCCACTGACTTTTATTGTATGGACAAAATAGTTCAGTAAAAATAGTTTTTAAAAGTTCAGTAATAATTCTTCAAAACAAAAAATAGTTCAGTAATAATTCTTCAAAATATCACAAATATGTATTTCACAAAAGAAAGAAAGTCACACAGGTTTGGAATGACGTGAGGAAGAGTAAAAGATAACAATTTTCATTTTTGGGTAAATTATACCTTGTTTATTCCAATGGTTTTAAATGGTGTGAAAATAGGCTGCTTTTTTTTATTATTCATTATGTTGACGAAAATGCAAAAAAAAAAAAAAAAAAAAAGATATAAGACCAAGTTACAATGCACCTCAATGTTTACATTTTTCTATATATAGATATATATATATATATTTGTTCAAATACACTACTGTTAAAAAGTTTGCAGTCAGTAAGATTTTTCATAATATTATACTTTTAAATACTTTTATTCAGCAAGGACACATTCAAACGCATCACAGTTTCTTCAAAATTGTTAAGAAGCACAATTTTCAACAATTATAATATTAAGAAATGTTTCTTGAGTATATAATATTTCACAATATTACTGTTTAACTGAATTTTGACCAAATAAAGGCAGCCTTATTGAGCATAAAAAACTTCTTTTAAAAACATTTAAAAATCTTACAGACCCCAAACTTTTGAGCAGTGGTGAATATGTAAATTACATCCTAAACCATATGTCCTACAAAAACAGATGCTAATATATAAGATGTTTGCTACATTTGACTACACTGATCATTGCCGTTTTTACGTGAGAATAAATTAAATGACAGCAAGTTTTTTTTGTTGCTTTTTTTTCTGTTTTATACATTATTACTCTTCAAATGTTCTATTATCACATCCTGCATTTGTTGAATGTACAGTTGTTTCCTTGCACACTTGTGTCCTGGCTCATTTGTTATGGTTCATCTTACTAGTTCACTGTCTCAGACTCTGACTGTAGAGGTGCAGAACTCCTGCGAGACCGTCATGTGCAGCCCCTGTAAGAGAGGGTTAAAAAACAAAGCGTGATGAAACTTTCTCTCATGAGGAGAAATCAATTAGCATCTCCCCTCCACACATCAGCTGCAACACAAGCTTGCATGGTGCAAAGACAAGCAATCGTTTACGCAATCTTTCATGCCGTGACAACAGACTGCGGGTCTAATTTAATGATGCTTTGTCCTTGAGTTAATTAGATTGCATTTCAGACACATTTATTGATAACGCAAAGGTGGACACATGTTATTATGAAAGTGTTTAACACTATATTAGCAATAGCTGACTGGTTGTACTTTATTTTGCTTGTTGAAACGGTTCTGGTTTGAAAGCAACAGATCTGAGAGCAGTTTGAGGAAGGGTTGGTAGCTGGAAGCATGATGGTAGTTGTATGTGGCGCTGCTATGGTGTCTTCCTCTTCTAAGGTGCCTTTACCCAGGTGACCTTGGTCTCTAGGCAACCAAGCACAGCACTATTTTGCAATGAGAGGATTGCATATGATTGCAGCAGGGGCTGGTGTGTTGTGGGAGGGCAGCCAGCATGGCCCCAGCCTCTATTACTCATCCTGGAGAGTCCAAAGCTTGAGAAGGGGGATCTCTGGAGTCACAATTACAAAGCACTGACTGCCTGATGCAATAGAGCAGTCAGCAGCCAGTGTGTGAGACAAAAAAAAAGTAGTCAGACACATCTCATGTTGCAGAGACAAAATCGTGCTGGATTGGTTATTATAGTCATTTTTAAATAGTTCTGAATGTCAAGTGCACGGTCTGTGTACATTAAGTGGTTAAAAACATGAATCATTAAAAATGGTGATGTTTCCCTTTCTGATATGTAAAAATATTTGAATATTCAAATTAGATGCAGCAGCTTCACAGTGTCATTTTGTAAACTCAGTACTTAGTTGAAGCACCTTTACAGCCTCAAGTCTTTTAGGGATATGATGCAACAAGCTTTGCACATGTACATTTGGCAATTATCTGCCATTCTTCTCCTCACCTCTTCACCTCTCACGCTCTGTCAGCTTGGATGGGGGCAGATGGACATTTTCAGGTTTCTCCAGAAATATTTGATGGGTTTAAGCCTAGGCTGTGATTGGACCACTCAAGGACATTCACGGAGTGGTCATTATCCTTTTGGAAGGTGAACCTTCTGCCATGAGGTTCTGAATGCTCTGGACTGGGTTTTCATTAAGGCTATCTCAATATTTTGGTGCGTTGAGCTTTCCTTCTCTTACGAGTCCCTCAGTCCCTGCCGCTGAAAAACAGCCCCACAGCATGAGGATGCTACAAGCACACTTTACTTTTGGGATGGTACTCTAGAGGTGATGAGCAGTGCCTGGTTTCCTTCAAACATGATGCTTGAATTGAGGCATTTCTCACAATCTGCGAGTCCTTTAGTTGCTTTGTTGCAAAAAAAACCAGGGCCCTTCTCCATCAATTGCTCAGTTTGGCCAGGAGGCCAGCTGTAGGAAGAGTACTAGTTGTTCCAAACTTGTTCCATTATGGATAATTGAGGCTACATATTTCTGTGAACCTTCAATTCAGCAGAATTTGTTTCTGAAATCTTCCCCAGATCTGTGGCTTGACACAATCCTGTTTCTGAGCACTACAGGCAGTTCTTTTGACCTCAGGGCTTGGAGTTTGCTCTGATATGAATTTTCAGCTGTTAGACCTTTTATTGAGAGGTATGTGCCTTTCTAAATCATACCCATTCAATTGAATTTGCCACAGGTTAACTCCACTCGAAGAGTAGTAACATCTACAAGTGATATGAATGCTCCTGAGCAAAATTTCAAGTGTCCCAGAAAAGGGTTTTAATAGGGTTTGAATCTTTATTTTGCTGCACATCAATAAAATCACACTGCAATCTAAATCAAACCAGATTGCTAAAAGCTATACTTATACCAGAGAATGTTAGTGAGCCTGAATACATTTCTTGAAATTAGGCTAGTTTTTGGAACAGCAGCTCTCTGTATGTTAACACATGCGGTTACATGAACTCATGTGTCACGAATGAAGTAGGCCTAACCACAGCAGAAACCTTTGATATCAAACACAGAGACAGATCTCTCTAACAATGGTTAGCTGTATGCGCTGCATGGCAACCATCACAAGGCGGCACCATTGAGCATGTTTTGTATCCATCTTACATTATATCCAGTACTAACCCTATGGTACAGACCACTGCTTGGCTGTAACACATTTATATGCTATATATTTTTTTCATAATCTGAATAAAAATATGAAACTACCAAAAATACAACCAGAAATCTCAAGAAAGTTTTTTTTTTTTTTTGCGTTGAAAAGGCGCGCGAGCGAAACCGATCAGGATGCGCACTGAGAGAGTCAGACGAGAACAGAGGTGTTTGAGATAAGAGCACTTTTACCTTAAATTATTTCAATAACTTATGAAAAGTTATATAGGCTATATAAATATTATAGAGTCCTGTCATAGGTGTGTAGGTTTCATATATGTAAGGCGGATTTAAATTTGAACTAAACTATTTATGTCTAACAAAGATGTTTAAGACGAATGATGTACGTGCCAAAAATATTACCAGATTGGAAATGGCAACGAGGTTGTTAAAACGTCAACGTACGAACGTTTCTTGCGTTGGAAAAACATGCAATATTTTCAAAATGCATTAACAAGCTGTTATGAAAATGCAGTGGCGGCTCGTGGGTTTTAAAATAGAGGAGGCACACTAATTGTATTGGTCTGGGGATCCCTGCCGATTATTATTATTATTATTTGCTTAACGGGGTCATATGATGCAATTTAAATTTTTCCTTTCTCTTTGGAGTGTTACAAGCTCTTGGTGCATAAAGAAGATCTGTAAAGTTGCAAAGACTAAAGTCTCAAATCCAAAGAGATATTCTTTATAAAAGTTAAGAGTCAGCCACACCTACCTAAAACGGCTCGTTCTAACACGCCCCCACATACCTACGTCACTATGTGGGAAGATTTGCATAACGCCACCCAAATGTTCACGCAAAGAAAGAAGGCATAACTTTTATTCTCACTGAAGTATTGTTGCCGCTTTCCGCCATGTCCTGAAGACGCTGTGTGCTTCGTTGTGAAAGCGAAACTACTTTATTTGGTCTTCCAAAAGAGGATGATATCCACTTCGTCATGCCAAGAGCTGATCTGTGCTGGTCGCTGAGGAAATACATCAACTGCACGCTGTGGATCGCCGGATCGGCTTTCACCATGGACAAAGCGGAGTCCAGCCCG
>NW_015660884.1:145127-162825 GCF_001515625.1 Sinocyclocheilus rhinocerous
CGATGAGCTTTGTAAAAATTGACGCGTTTCAGAAAGGCGGGGCATAGAGGAGAAACAATAATGTACAGTATGTGGAAAATAATGTGTTTTTTGAACCTTAAACCGCATAAACACATTTCATTACACCAAATACACAAAATAATGTTCTTTTTAGCAACATCATATGACCCCTTTAACCACTTTAAAATTGCTTTTTGGTTGCTTTTAGTCAGAAAACGACACACATACAGCACGATAATATAATTTCACTTGAAGCAAACATCCATCCCTTCTTAAAAGTCTGTGTTAAAAGAGCCGACTGCTGTAACGTTAGCCTATGTCCTGCTTAGGCGTGTTCTCCCTTTATTTTTAATTTGTATATACTGTCTGAATGACAGCTTGGTAAATCTGTTGGCGATCAAATATTCAATATCGCATTCGCTACTTACAAGTAGCCTACTTGGTACATCATCAGCGCAGCGGGAGACGTTCAAACTAATATCACGTAATTTACGACTCTATGATGATTGGTTGATATACCAGAAGGGAGGCTTGCCTCCCTTGCTAGGTTTCTTTTCTCAACACTCCTCAGCGCTTAAAGTAAACACTCGATGGTGATTGGCTAATTCTTTTTACCAACGGAGGCACGCAAGCTCAGCTCTCCTTATTCTGAGACATGAATTGAAATTAATTGTGAATTTTATTAACATTAAATCGTCCTCCTCCCATTTTCACCTCAAAATTTTGGGGAAGCTGTGCCTCCCCCGATTCTGGTGCATACGATTTTTTTTTTTTTAAATATGCTAAAATACAAGAGACAATGATTCAAGTTGCACAGTTTAATACAATAAATTATAGCTATTTAAGATGTAGAAGCTTTAAGCATGAGGTCAAATGGATGGCAGCCTAGTTGTATCTACATTCTGTATTCTGTTATGTACATGTAAATTTGCCTCAGATTTTATTAAAACGTTAAAGGCAGAGTAAGTGATTTCTGGTAGCCAATGTTGATATTTGAAATCACCAAAACAAACACGCCTCTACCCCAAAAGGGTCTTGCCCCTATTTTGATAGCTCCGCCCCACATATACGTACGCAACCCAGGCAACGATTAGTTCTGTGAAACAAAGCAAAACCAATGTTACACCATGTCTACGGACGTGAGCGGCGCGGCACAACAAATCCCCGACAGAAAACTGCTGCCAGGTTCTATTTATGACGTGCTGACACAAATTTCAAATGGTTTTCAACAGTCGTTTGATCGCGTCCAGTGTAGGCAGACTTTAGCTGTTGTAGACACACGTTGTTACTCACCTATTGAGAAGAAACAAAGCAACCTCGGCGTCCGATCGCAGGCCTCCGCTCCTTGAGTTCTCTCCAGCGCTGGAAAGCTGATCCGATATTTACACGGGTCCTACTTCTTGCCTTATCGTTCCGCAGACGTTTTCCTCTTTTGTTTTTTATCCGCCATCTCTATCTTTCTGTCGCTCGGCTCGGCTAATGTCCGTCCCATGCACTCAACGCGCTCTCCTCCACATCACGAGTAGACACGCCCCTTATTGCTGATTGGCTACAAGTTTGTTTTGCGATTCGGCCCGAATCAGTTTTCTAAAGTGTTTTTGAAAAATCACTTACTCTGCCTTTAATGTTAAAGTACATTTTAAAATTAGACTGTTGAACTTAAACTTTTATACACCCGAATACATAAATTAATTGTGTATTTTGATTGTGTAGTCTTTTACATTCACTATATCTTCTAGGGATCTCAGTTAACTTACAAAAAAAATATTTATTTACTTTCTTCTTAACACCATTCCAGCATCTGTGGCTATATTCATGGCGAGAACCAGTTAATCCATACACAAGTCAATCCATAAACAAGTCTGTTTTACACACAAGTTGAGGGAGGGACAATTTAGAATCTTCAGTTCACCTAATCCAAGACATTTTGGGCTGTGGGAGGAAAAAATTTAATTAAATTAATGAAATTATTTTAATTAAATTGTTTAAATGAAGTTTAAATTACAGTGAAAATGCTAATTATATATGCAACATACTTCATCCTCTAAAGAAATATAAACTTTATGAACCATTGGAATATGAACAGAGGAATCAGAAACATTGCACAGTTGTTTTTTAAATGTATTTAATATTTAAGTAAAACTGCCAGATGCAGACATTAGTGCCTCAAGCCAAGGTGCCTGATGCTACCAGGGATTGGGATCCTTGCAAGATGCTAAGGCATGAAGAGGCCACTCTCATCAGACTGAGGGATGGAGAGTCTGAGACAGGAATGTCTGGGGCAGCTGTGACAGGAACAGCTTTCACAAGAACCTCTTGGGCAGTAAAGAACAGCTTTCAGGAACTTCAGGGCCACTCACTTCACTTTCAGTGGTTTGGACCTGATTTGCAGGGGGAAGGTCTTCAAAATCCCTGAAAGCAGCTTGGTCCTCTGCTTGCTGACCCAGACTCAGCTTCTCAAAATACTCCTTCCTCATCTTCTTTTTCTCCGCCATCTCATTTCACTCACCAGCAGACTGACGGTGGTACTCCCAGCGAACAGAAATGTGTCAGTAACTTTGCTTTAAATTCCTTGTTTTATTGTTGTGATTATTTTTTTTATGATTATTTTACTTCCTTTTATGTAAAGCACTTGTACCATTGTGTATATAGATAAACTTGCTTTGCCTTGCCTTGCCTTATACTGACATGCCTCTAGGTGTCACAATACGACCACATCAGACTATTGAGTGAACCTTTTATGTACTGGCAGCCCTAATAAATAATCTTATTTGTATTTTTCATGCCACTGGCAAATGATCCATGTCTACTGTAAAGCTCACAAAGAAAATGTTTGAAGGAGCAGTGGTGCCGTGATCTGTAATCAAATGGTCATTTTGTTTTATTTATCTTTTTAATTGATCTACAGAATGTCCATGTCAGTATATGGTGTACATATTGCACTGGCAAAATGTTTTCTGCTTCCCCAGAAATGTTCAACTATAATTTGTTTCCAAATAATTATTTTGTGTATAAAGCTATTTATTTTGTTTTTATTTTTCAGTTTAATTCAGGACACACTCAGCTGTCTTTTATCTTCAGTATGACAATGAATAAATAAATTAAGAAATGTATCTTATAATTTTTATAATTAAAAAAAGAGCATCACCTAGCCACTAGTTTTACATCTCTCTCTCTCTCTCTCTCTCTCTATATATATATATATATTTTTTTTTTTTTTATTGTGGTTTTATTTTATTTGTCATTTAAAATGAATTAATGAACGTAAAAGAGTGATTCAAAATTGAATTTTTATATATTTCTAAAAAATTGGTCTCTTCTGCTCAACAAGGCTGCATTTACTGATCACAAATACAGTAAAAATTATGAAATATTATTACAATTTATAATAGTTTTTAATGTGAATATGTGTTAAACTGTAATTTATTTCTGTGATGCGCAGCTGTATTTTCAGCATCATTACTCCAGTCTTCAGTGTCACATGATCTTTTTTGTAATGTAAAGCCCTTTTATTTATGTGTGTGTTTTATGTAGTAAAATTTAAATGAACTGGTCAACATAACACATGTTTAATATGACTGAATCAACCTGCTAAACTAGTCATTTTAAATGGATCAAGAAGAAATAACTTAAGCTAACAACTGCACAATATATTTTACTGTAAATATGTAATAAGTAACTATGAGTAATACAACAGGCAGGTTGCCAAGTCTGTGGAACTGCAGATAATAAGTGGAAACAGGAAATCCGGCTACTATTTTCTATGGAAACACTAAGGGAATTTACAACTGAAGTAGTATGTCCACAGAACTAAGATTAAAAATAAATAAATAAATACATCACAAATAATAAATAATCACAAATAAAAAACTTGTATTAATTGTAAGGGGGATAATCAATATTGTAACTTAAGTAGCCTAATAATGTTTTAAGGCACTCTTCTTTCAGTGCTTTACTAATTTAAAATAAATTCTCAAATAATTTTTAAATGCCAGAAAAACTTACAGAACCTTTAACAAACCTTAATTTGTGTAAATAAAACTTCCCTAACCAATGAAAAAGAAGCGGAACTGTATGCGTTTATATTACACAGGCAGACCTGGCAACCCAGAGGCTATTCTGCAACAAAGAACCACACAAATAACAGACAATCAAATCAATCAATCAATGCTTTGAAAAACATGCATAGGGAACATTCAGTTTAATGGAACACCAAGCACTACAGTGCAATATACATCCAGACAAAATTGTCTAAATCTGTTTTGCCTAAAAAATACATTATTATTATATGATCTCAAGAGCGTGGGCAATGATTTTCCCATACGTTGCAGGTCGAAAGTCTGTATTGCAAGGAATTTATCTTTTTTGTCGGCCAACCTTGCTCACTGAAAGCCAAGTGCAAAGTTAGCCCTCCCCTTTAATCGCCGTTTGCCCGAGCGCTGATCGCTACAAGGAGAGGAAAGCGAGGAGAGAATATGAGGTAGACAGGACTTTACACGAGAATAATGGCGGCGCCGCTCCGGCGGGACACCTTACCTGACAACTACTCTTATGGGGTGTGCAGGGACGGCAGGGTCTTTTTCTTAGAGTGAGGATATATGTTTACTATTGAAAGAATTTCTTTCTCATACCGTTCGAGTGTTTCCCAGCCAGTTGCATCGCTAACAGGTGGTTTGTTTTCCTGCCAGCGATGAGACGAGAAGCACTTCTTGGCTTCATCCCTGCACTGGTGAACCTGTCAATTCTGGACACATGATCCGATCCGGTAAGTGCATTTAGGCTTTCATTTCCATTTCAGTATTTAAGTGTTATTTCGTGTTGCATAGGCATAAAAGAATAATTGAATGCTAAAAGTTTCGCAAACGTTCTATTTTTCTTGCCTCCTAGATCTACCCACAGGTTGGGAGGAAGGGTTTATGAAGGAAGGAGCGAGTTTCTTTATTGAGTAAGTGGATGTGTTTATAGCAATTACACCTTACTGCGGTCCTGTAGTGCGTCAGGTGGATGACAGGTCATAAGCGGGCTTAATATGGCTGTGCTAGTTGCCTGGCTCCTGATCAGCAAAAAATGAATATTGAGAATTGTGCACGAGGGGTATCAAAGGTAAGCTACAGTACACGCACAGTTATTGTCTTTGAAGACTGGCATTCAAGTACAAAGTCTACAGAACAGAACAGAACAGGTGTACACGCCCCTTTCAATTTACAGTTGATGTCTCATGTTGGCAGAGTCTCAAAACCGAGCTACTGTACCATAATTCCCCGAAATGCTGATAAAGCTGAATGCTTTGCTTTATGCACACACAGTAAGTTTGAAATACTTGTTCCCTGTGCGCTGTATACATAAAAAATATCTTAAGTTTAAGATTTTTGTTATACTGTACATTCATTATGAATATGTAAGTTACTCAAGTTTGACCTTCTGCTATTGCATAAGCCTGAAGGCATTTGCAGCAATGGTGCACACTAGCAAGAATTCTGCATGAGGACGAAGATTTCCCCACACAGATTTTGCATCGGATTCAGTTGGTCTCTGAGTTTGGAAAGCTGCGTGGTTTGAAAGTGACTGTGTTTGTGAAAAAAAAAAAAAAAAAATTCTGTAGTGACTGGACCTTAAGAACCACTGATCTATAGTGTATCAGCAAATCTATTCAACTGCAGCAAACAAACACCTGCGTGGATTCCTATTGAAATGACATAATTTTGTCAGTGAAAATTCCCCTCCCCATTGTTCAACACAATTTTCAAATGCCCCTCATAGAGGGTAAGATAGTCTCTTCAGTATTTCTGCTATAATTATGTATTAGTTATTGCATTTTAATTGTATTAATTTATATTAAATACTAAAGTTTAATAAGTTTAATTAGTAATAATATACATTTTATTAATAATAATATATTAATTTTAATCATTTTAAGTCATCCTGCAGCCTTCTTGGAAGTCTGCTGAGGCCCGCTAGTCCAGTCCTCTGATTGAGAACCTCTGCTAAAGACTGACTTGGCCATAGCAGTGCATCTCAAAAAAATCCCCTGAAATTATAGTCTCTCTTTTTTTGGTTTGCCTTGTTGTTCTGCTCCAAGATGTTTGTGTTGGTATCATCTCCTAGTTGAATCTGTGCAAGGTGTGTGTTTAATCTCATATCTGGCATGTAGTGCTCCACATTTGAGTCTCAGTCTCTCCCAGTGATTTCTCATATCCTCAGAGTTGGCTCAGGGTCTAAGGATGAGTAGAACAAAATCTCTGAATAAACATAGTTGGAGTCACTGTTAGGCTGTCTAGATTTTTAACTCATGAAGTGCTGATTTGGGGATGAAATTGACATTAGACTCACTACAGATGGTTGATCAGCACAGATGCAAAGATGATGATCATATACTGTACTTGCGGTCAGAGCTGTGATCTTGAGTATGAAAGAGCAGAAGACACTCGGATAACACCTGGATGCCTATTTGCTGACAGATCCAAAATGCATCACATGACATTTACGCACCAGTCTGTTTGAGGATCTTGCATGGGTGGAGCCTGTTTGATTAAAGACAAACAGGATGCAGTTGTGACTTCCTATAGCTCACCTGACTGAATCTGTATAGTGTGACATGAAGTGTGATTAGGGAACAAAAAGCTGAATGAAACTAAGAGTTACAGGGATTTGGAGAAAATAGTGCGAGCACCCATTATTAATATAATTTTTGTTGGCTTAAAAAAAAAAGAAAACAAATGTTGCGATTATTTTTGTATTTATTCTTTCGTAATCTATATTGTCTAGGTTGTCTTTCAGTATATGTGTTAAGTAGAAGCCGTAAGTGAAATGGGTGACTTCTCAGACTTCCAAAAAGGGCAAATCATGGGAACCCGTTTAGCAGGAGCTTCTCTAATTTTAACAGCCTAATTGTTTCATGTTTTAAGAACAATGGTCTTTATGATTATGTCTGCGCAGTGCTCACATAAAGCATGGCCAGACTTTATGATCAAAGCAGAATACTGAGTAAAAATCGAAAGTTAATGATAGGAACCATTGATAACTAAGAAGGATTGTGTCCAATTACTACAGAAAAGCTCAGTATTCACCTTGAAGCTTGCACAAAAAACGTCAACTGAGAACATCGCAAAGCCAATATCCACGAAGGAGCTGCAATTGAAAATATGGTGTCGTGATCATAAAACCTGCACCAAGATAAACTTCATTTGCCCTGGCCAATACCTGACTTGAATATTATCAAACCACTGTGGGCAGTTTTAAAGAGATGAGTGAAAAGCCAGTTCTCTCCTCCAATATCTCTGAAGGAACTGGGAGGGTTTCTGATTGACAACATTCAGAAGTTGTATGAATCTATTAAAGGGGTCATATGATGCGATTTCAAGTTTTCCTTTCTCTTTGGAGTGTTACAAGCTGATTGTGCATAGATAAGATCCCTGAAGTTGCAACGACTAAAGTCTCAAAACCAAAGAAATATTCTTTATCAAAGTTAAGACTCTGCCACACCCCCCTAAAACGGCTCGTTCTAACACACCCCACATGTCTACGTCACGATGTGGGAAGATTTGCATAACGCCGCCCAAATGTTCACGCAAAGAAAGAACGCGTACTCTATCTACAATCTCAATTAGGAGTGTCAATGGTCCATTTGAGAGATAGGTGGCGGTAATGCACTTATAAGTCTGTGATCCGCCATAAAGCAAGAAGAAGAAGTCTTCTTTCTCTTCTTGCGTCACGCGCCGGCTGTTGAGAATGCGCTCAGGACAGTTCTGACATTGCGGTGAATCAGAGGTAAAAAACAATATAAATACTGTTCAGTTTCTTATACAGACCGATCGTTTTGTGTCTTTACACATCAGTGTATCGTCACGAGCTGCAGGGTTTAATTTGGTTTTGTTTGTCTATGTTTTTTTGACTCTCATAGCCATGATTCCCATTAACTTCCATTATATGGCTGACAGACTGCAACGGTTTTAGTTAAAAATCTTCATTTGTGTTCTACTGAAGAAACAAAGTCACCTACGTCTTGGATGCCCTGGGGGTAAGCAGATAAACATCAAATTTTCATTTTTGGGTGAACTATCCCTTTAAAGGCAAATGGTGAAACATTTGAAAGCATTTGGTATGATTAAATTATTATGAGTTTCAGGGCAGTAACTCACACAGAATAATATCTGCTAGTGCAGCAGCCTGAGCCCAGCTTCAAGCAAGGACTAGAATCTGTTGTGGCAGTATTTCTTCATCCTTTTATACATTTTTTTAACCTCTCATGGCCCCAACAGGAAATTAATCTAACAAACATTCCAGTGGTTGAATCAGGTTCATGGCAGAGAACAGACGCTGTGATCATATTTTCAAAAGCTATGACTAGTTATGCAGGCCACCAATGACATTCAGGCATTCAGAAATAGGAGTGCCCGATCATGCAACAACAAAACCCTGTGCAATAAAGAGGAAATAAACTTGTGATCTGTGGATCAAGTAAATAATTAACTTTAACGAGTTGCTGAAAGTGAGCTGTAATATTTGAGAGGGAATGTTGTCTTTACTCAGGGTTTGAGTGCCGATTATTGTTGTCCTGGCCTTTCCATTCCCTCCTCTAGGGAAGTAGAGGCTGAAGAATGATGACCAGTGATTGTTGGAGGTGGATATGATGGAGGATCTGACGTATTACCGAGTGTGTGGCTGAGAGATGGGCTGTGAAAAATGTTGGCAGCACTTGATGAAGCACATCTGACGCTTATTGTACCTTGTCACCGCTGCCATAAATCCAGTGTTGTAGCTTTCTTTGGGGGAATAGGAGTCCTAAATGTGTGTAAAGGTCTAGTTACAATGTAATATTGCATATATATATATATATATGTGTGTGTGTGTGTATGTAAATATACAGTAAGTGAAATCATTTAAAAATATGGGGTTAAGTTTTTTTTATGATTTTGAAAGTATTTTCTTATGCTCACCAAAGCTGCATTTATTTAATCAAAACATCTAGTAAAAACAGTAATACTGTGAAATAATATTACTATTTAAAAACCATTTAAACCATCAATTAAGCATTTTCAAATAAATAAATGAATATTACTGACCGTAAACTTTTAAACGTTAGTGTACTTTCTCTCCCTGCATCTGTTACGGATGGAAGGATACAAGAAGGCAGGGTCGGATCCAAGTGCAGCTTTAATGTCACAGCGAAGTCAAACAAAGGCAGTAGGTCAAAACACAGGAACAGACAGATTAGACTCAGGCTCAGGAATCGCTAGGCACGGAGCAGTAGCGAACAAACAGACAATCATCAACATAATCACAATACTTCGCAGTGAGTGTGTGTGTGAGAGCAACCTTTATAGTGCTCCAGATAGACAACAGGTGTGTGTGTGTGTAATTAGTTCCAGGTGCGGGGCTTGTGGGAAATGTAGTCCATAGTGAGAGCTGACTGATATCGTGACAGCATCTGCCATCTTGCATTTATATTTTTTTCTGATAGTCTGATACAGTGCATTATGGGATTGTATTCAGTTAAAAAAAACACCTTCTTGCTACTACATGAACCTTTGCAGTGAAACTGCTTCCTTGCATTATATTGATTTTTTTCAACTTGGTGTTGGTTTATGCTGATCTGTTTTATCAGGTAGTATGTAAAAGAAGATTTTTTTTTCTTCTGATGATCATTATCAGCACTGCTTTCTTTTCTCCATGCAAAAATGATTAGGATTGGTCCTCATTGTTTTATCAGTTAGGTGAGATGCAGTAAAGCAATAATTGATTAAAGCCAACTGTCTTGCATCAAACAACATTTTCACTTTTAGTTTGGACAGATCAATTACTGATAAGGTCACTGTAATTTTGTCCAAAAACTACACATTTCATGACCAACCACAGTTCATTTTAGGGGCGGGAAATGGAGCGCAGTTTTGCAAACAAGTGCAGATGCGCTAAAGGAACTTTTTGCTACTAGGTTTCTCAAACAAAGCTCTTAAAAAATCTTCAATGCTATGAACAGAAGCACTTATTGTAGCCTTTTGGTAAACACCCGTTCACAGTGATGCCCAGCCCAGGGTGCAATACACATCATTTGGACTGTAGTTACCCTAACAGTCAGCAGGGGGTGTGTATGGGAATCTGACTGTAGAAGAACACAATGTATTCTCAATGAGTCATGTTTTTGGTTTTCAACAGGTCTCGATAATGGTAATGTTATGGATATTAAAGACCTTTTCAGTTGTACAAATGTATAAGAGTATCCCATGAGTGTAGTACATGCTTACCACAAATACACGGTTTATTAAAAAAAATGTCTGAACTGTATGTGGTTGAATTCAAGCTCCATTGCAACTAAATGATTAATCATGCACAGCCTAGACCCTTAGGATATGAAACAAGGATGTTTCTCTGGCCTAAAGGGGGCGTGAGTCAAGAGGTTTAGTGTGGTTCATATTAATGAATCTCTTTATGATAAAGATGAGTGAGCTTTCCTGAGCTATTACATATTAATGTGCCTCCAGGCTGTGAGAGTGGGAGAAATCCACTGAGCACATTGTCTTTGTAACTTGATTCTCAGATCCTGTCTTTACTGTTACACTTGACTTACATCTCCAGCACCAGGGAGTGTGAGAGTTACTGTTGGTTTTTATTATTCTGAGTTAGAGTTTAAGTCTGTGTGGGCATAGTGTTTTTTAAACACTTGTTTGACAAGTTGTGTGACCTTAATGAAGATAATTTTTAGATTGCAAGCAGTGAAATTATGGATTTTGAGAGGTAATAAGTATGAGGAACATACTTATTCAACATACTGTACTCGGTGGTTTTGAAGACAATTAGACATTTCAGACAATTCAGTTATTTATTATATTTTAATTTATTTATATATTCAGTTTATTTCCACAAAGTCTTTCAGAAAGCAAACAGTATGTCTACTTGTAGTTCCCATACAGACAGAAATACTGAGGATTAATGCAAGCAAATAAATGTTATTTGGTAAATATACGTTTTCTCAGTGTGCAAACAAAATATAGGCTTTCTGATCCCAAGACTATCTATACTACCATTTAAAATTTTTAAAGGAATTAATACTTTTTATTAAGTAAAATTAATTATTCATTTTTACTAAAGATTTCGGTCCCAACATATATTAGGTGGCCTTAACTACTATGTCATCAAAAAATATGTACAATGTACTTATTGTGTTCATATTGTATTGCAAAAGACTTTTTGCTGGTATTGAGGTGGGATACGGGTAAGGTTATAGGGACAGGTTTGGTGGTATGGGTTGGTTTAAGGGTGGGTTAAGGTGCAAGGGATGGAGCAACAGTGTAATTCTAAATGTAATTACAGAAATTAATTACAGATGTAATTACATGCAGGTATTTTAAAAATATAATTACAATGTAAAAACATGTACAGTGGGTAAATAAGTATTGAACACGTCACCATTTTTCTCAGTAAATATATTTACAAAGGTGCTGTTGATATGAAATTTTCACCAGATGTCAGTAACAAGTAACAACCCAAGTAATCCATACATACAAAGAAAACAAAACAAATGTGTTCAGAAATTACGTTCTGTGTAATAAAGTGGAATGACCCAGGGGAAAAGTATTGAACACATGAAGAAAGGGAGGTGTAAAAAGGCATGGAAAGCCAAGACACCAGCTGAAACTATCAGTAATTAGAAAGCAATCCTGCCCCTAGTCAGTGGAAATTAATATTAGCTGGTTTAGTCCCAACTGATAGCCTATAAAAAGTCTCATTACCTACGTGTCACACAAGAAACATTTCATGATGTGTCTCTCTCTCAAGACCTTCACAACCTTATTGTTGCAAAACATACTGATGGCATTGGTTACAGAAGGATTTCTATCTATGGAAAGAACTACAGATCAGAGTTCATAGAAGAGGCCCACATAACCGTTAAGATTTGAAGACTGTTTGTGTAGAAAAAAGGGCCAAAATCACACCTGAGCAATGCATATGACTAGTTTCTCCATACAGGAGGCATCTTGAAGCTGTCGTTAACAATAAAGGCTTTTGTACAAAGTAATAAATACATTTCCGTAAGCGTGTTCAATACTTTTTCCCTGGGTCATTCCATTTTATTACACAGAACTTAATTTCTGAAATTATTTGTTTTGTTTTCTTTGTATGTACGGATTACTTGGGTTGTTACCGACATCTGGTGAACATTTCATGTCAACAGCACCTTTAGAAATATATTTACTGAGAAAAATGGTGACGTGTTCAATACTTATTTACCCGCTGTATGTACACATTAAGTGTATTGTATCAAATGATTAATTTAAATGTAAGTACATAGTAGTTAAGGCCACCTGATATAAAGTGGGACCAATATTTAAATAAAAAATAAAAACTGTTCTTTTGAACTCTATTTTTTAAAGAATCCTTAAAAACGTATCACGGTTTTCACTAAAATATTAAGCAGCACACCGTTCTCAACATTGATAATAAGAAGACATGTTTCTTATTGGAAACACTTCTGAAGGATCCTGTATAGCTCCTGGAAATGTAGCTTTGCCATTTATATTCATCAGGCATCTGATCTTTAGTCTGCAGGGGAAAAGTGGGAATCTGAGTAAAAAAACTGTCCTCAAACATACTTGATTACATATTGATGATGTTCATGCATTCATTTATGATTATAACATAATTATTTATATTCATATTACAAATGACATATTTGAAAAGTAGATATTAGTTAAAATTTATTAGGGTCACACTTTATTTTAAGGTGCAATTCTTGCTATTAACAAACCATTAACTATGACTTTTGCCTCAATAAACCTTTTGCTGCTCATTAATAGTTAGTAAGGTAGTTGTTAAGTTTAGGTAATGGGTAGGATTAGGGATGTAGAATATGATCATGCAGAATATGTGCTTTGTAAGTACTAATACACAGTCAATATGCTAGTAATATGCATGCTATAAGCAACTTAATAGTGAGAATTGGTCCATACTAATGTGTTACCTTTATAAAAACTTTAGACTGCAGATAACAATGCTGGACATCCTAAAAAATAAAAATAAAAAATCACTTCCACACCACAAAAAGATAGTATCGCAGAGAAATCTTTTTTCTCAGGCAGAGAAAGTATCATGAGCTTGTTTGTGATTGAAGATACTGTCAGAATTGCCCCTGATTGCAATGTCTGATTGCAATGTAATTTCTTTGCTGCTATCATAGCTGTGCAAGGCAGGTCAATTAAAATGGCCCACAAAAAGAGAGAGAGAGGGTCTGATTAGAAGATTTTTTTCATCTTTTCAACCTTGTCCCATATCTGATGCTGGTAGAGGGCACTCCACCTCCATCTAGCAGGTCACCTTCTCTGGATTATCAGACTCACAAACTGCACCACAGGATGCTGCTCTCTTTTACATGAATTCTCTATCTTCCAGACCACAGATGGTGATTTGTGAATTGAAAACCTTCACAAAATGCTCTCTTTTGGCAGTGCATTATGACAGACAGTGAGGGAAAAAAAATCTAAATCAAACAATTCCTTTTGATCTCTTTTCAAGGTCAGAGTAAATGTGATATATCACTTGTTAGGCACTTGAGTTTGATGTTTATCTTTGTCTCACAGCATGCATGCATTCATATGGAACAGTGTCCTCTGTCATATCTGCTTGTGATGGATATCAGTGGCTGTGGGCTGTGCGGTGGGGTCTGCAGGACAGAGCACTAGCCGGAGGTGGCGGGACAAAGGAGAAATTGAGAGGCAGATGAGGCTATAGCTAAAGGCATGCTTTGTGAAAACAGGAGGCGTTGGCTTCCTGAACCCCCAGTGCCCTCACTGCAAACATTAGCATTGGCATCTTAGTGCAGCATCAGATCGCATGTCCTGTCCTGGCAGACTTAGACAGGCAGAGATAGGAGATAGCACGGACAGAGACGGGGGCGGGAATGGGGAACTGCTGTGGTTGTGAAGGGGACTCAGGTCATGAGACGGTGCTGGTCAGACAGAAGTTTGCATGGCCGAAGACGGACAGGGTCATCTTGGGAATAGACAGGTACTTGTTTGCAAAACTGAGAAGATGAGGTGCAGCTTGGCACTCATGTTTATCATTTAAAGCTATTGTATTGCATGTACAAAAAATTGAAGCACAACCAACACTGTTCTTGCAGTGTCTAGTACTGTGTGCTAGTGAAGTGAACCGGTTGCTGGACTGCAGCCTGCTGATTCTGTTTACAGTTATTTTTTAGGGAGGCAAACAGGATTGGACAATGTCCAATAAATGCTATTAAGAGAGATGACTGGTCACAGGTGCACACAGTTAAGTGAATATTGATAGATGTCTCGTTTTGTTTGGATATTACAAATGAATGCCATTGTTGAATGCAATGTTATTTGAGAAAAAATCGGCATGCAAAAATTAGATTGTAAAATGGTTCTTACAGTTCCAAAATTTCAGTAGTTATAGTAGGCCTAGTAGTAGTAGTAAAATATACAATGTAAAATAATGTAAAAATTTGAATAACTAAAGAATCATTAAGAATCAAAAAAAGAAAAAATGCAATGTATAGTATAATCATTCCAGTAAAGAAAATGCAATCAATAGAATAAATATATAAATAATATTAAAAATATAAAAATGATAAAAAAAACAGCATTAATGCAGTATTAATGCTCTGGCTTTCTTGTTTACTGTTCATCTTCAAGCCCTTTTTTCCATCCGAGATACTAATTTAAATAGTTAATAAGGACAGAATGAGGTCTGCTGGTTCTTGGTGTTTGCAGTGATGTAACACCACACATAATTCCAGTGGAAATCTGTCATGTTTAGTTACAGGTTTTTTTGTATTATGTTCACATTTGTTTTGAGAAAGCAGGGTTGTGTAAAGCGTAGAAATACTGCACATTAATATTGCCATGGGATGTATTATCTGTGCATGAACAGGGAGGTTTTGTATGAAGACCAAACTACTGGAAGAATATCCAACCTAAAATGGGGTCTGTTTTTTCTGCATTTTGAATTATTCATAATGATTTCTGTTTGAAGTCTCTTTGATAGTGCCCAGGCTGTTTCATTGTTTCTGAATCATTAAATCCTGCCTTGGTGGGTAGTACTGTTGTACTGATCCAGATAATAGGGCAAAGTATTGAAACTACAGCAAAATACTGGATTTAAAAACTCACATCATCAGCAGCAGCAGCAGAAGAAAGCAGGTGGTGTCAGAGGTTTGAGGTATCCATATTTTCTATTAGTTGCAATGTCAAAATCAGGGTCACTTGACAGTTAAATAATTTTCCTTCAAAATTAACATTCGGGTCTGTCTAATAAATGTTATTGTTACATATTTGTAGACTCTGATAGGTTTTATTTAAGGGCCTCTGTCAAGGTCCATGTATGGCAGTTGTAAGAGATGTTGTGAATTGTTACAGTGTGCAAGGCTGTTAAATTAAATTCAATCTGTTTCCACCGCAGACAAAGCTCTTTGAAACCATGAAAAGGTAAATTAAAGGTCTTTCAATGTTTATGTAATTGAATCTTTGAAAACACCACTTAGTTTGTTCGCATAGAGCATGCCCATAAATTAAAGTCACTTCCCAGGGCTCAATGCTGGGATTTTTTCTACTCACCCAGTCTGGCAAGTGTTACATTTTTTTTCTTGCCTTGCAAAATTTCAACTGACCCCACAATCAATCAATCAATCAATCAATCATCAATCAGTTATTTTTATTGTTAAAATAGTTATTTCATTGCTTTTGACCCATCTAACATTGTATTCTAAAAATAAGCTTATGACACCAAAATTTTAGATAAAGTGACATGACATGTGGCCAAGTATGGTTACCCATACTAGGAATTAGTGCTCTGCATTTAACCCATCCTAAGTGCACACACACAGCAGTGAACACACACCGTGAACACACACCCGGAGCAGTGGGCAGCCATTTATGCTACCAGTATAGTTTCAAAATTCTCGTTACCTCAATTCTTGATACCACAGAAAAACCTGCTAGCCTAACTAATGTAAAGTTATTGAAGGCAAGTGAACAGTCAGTAATAAAATTAGAACAAATAAACCAAATTCTAAGCAACATCACTAATAAATACAACCGAATAAAGATACAAATAAGATGCAATAGTTTTTAGGTACAGTAAGTCTAACAGTGGCATTCAGGTACAGAAATGTAATAATTCAGTAGTCTTCGCTGTATAAATTAAATATGTATTAATCCTTGTTAAAGCTACAAAAGTTATTCATCAAGAGCAGCGAGTGATTTTCTCTTGTCTTTTATTGTTTGATTAACATAAATGACAGAGAAAGCAGCAGGTATTGTATATTAGGCTGCAGTCACTTTAAAGGGGTCATATGATGCAATTTCATTTTTTCCTTTCTCTTTGGAGTGTTACAAGCTCTTGGTGCATAAAGAAGATCTGTAAATTTGCAAAGACTAAAGTCTCAAATCCAAAGAGATATTCTTTATAAAAGTTAAGAGTCAGCCACACCATTGTATATTAGGCTGCAGTCACTTTAAGACCTAATGCACAAATTCAGTATAATGATAAACATCTGATTTCTCTCTCATCTGTTTACATCAACTCCAATTCTGTTGACTGTTCAGAGTGTCTTTCATGCTAGCTCTGAGCTATCGAGCAGTCCTTTTTGTTGAGCCCTGCTTCCAATAAATTGGTTTGAAAGGTTGTTTACTCTCATTTGCTTAGGAATCAAATAAGAATCAGGGCCCATATTTATCAAGCCTCTGAGAATTACTCTCAAAAATGCTGCTAAGAATTGACTTAAGTGTAAAAAAATTCTTGGCTCAAAGCTGCGCTTAAAAGTTAGTTATCAAGCATCTCATTCGTAATTTAAGCAAAGTGTAGGACTAAATCTTAAGTGTCAGTCTTCGAGTTGATTCACGACACTTTGCTGTGCCACAAACGGGATTTTGGTGTTTCTTAGCTTTAAGAAATTTGATAACTTGCTTTTATACTTAAGTTGGAAAGTAGGAGTAAATTTAATTAATTCTCAGCACTTAAGACTAAAATGGCACTTTAAGAAGCTTGATAAATACGGGCCCAGATGTCTGTTTTCTTTCCTAAGTGTGACCTGCAGAAATTTGGCCTGTTTACATCAAACACTAAAAGAAAATCTTCCCCACAGACACCTTTCAAAGGGAGAGATTATCCCAATTTCAGCTTTTCAGGGAAGTCCATGGCCTGTGAAATGAGGATTTGTCCGCTCTGTGAAAACTTTGATTTAAGTGCATCCATATTTAGCTTAAAATTAAACCTTTGATGTTTTGACAGGACCTCAAGTCTTTTAATTAACTAGGTCAGTGAGTGTTTGTTAAAGGAGGTAATGGAAGTTAATAGAGCTTTAATGAAAGAAGATGATTGACTGGTTCATGCCGCATTTTCATGGCCATTGTGAAAAACTTTGACTCAGTTTAATACACACACATGCACACACACACACACACACACACACGCACACACACACACACACACAGTTTTTTTTTTGAGAAGAGGGGGTCCAGAGATAGTAACTAGTCATGATATTGACCGCAAACGCAAGAGAGTTTGTGAAACTGTGTTCATAATGAACAACACAAACAAGGCACTGCCGAAACACACAAAATTAAACCAATGAATCAAAAGAAAACCAGTCAGACAACAAACACACACACACACACTCACACACACACACAATCTTTCTCTGATTGCATCTTTCATTTTGGCCTTCTCTAGTAAACTGTACATA
>NW_015660884.1:162835-191700 GCF_001515625.1 Sinocyclocheilus rhinocerous
CACACACACGCGCACACACACACACACACACACACACACACTGACTGACTGATACTGCATTCTGAATGCACTGCAAAAGAAAATATTCATTCCAACAAGCTAGTCTTGGGTCATTCTGTTCAAGTCTTGAGCATCATACTTGGTAAACATAAGCATCATAAGGTTTTTATTCAAAAGGAATGTTTTCAAATATTGAATACTTGCCCTTCATTTGATTCTGAAACAGGAGTCTTGATCTGTTGCATAATAGGCCTATTCCTTAAAGAATTGTAGATTTACATTTGATTTACATTACAAACGTAGTCATTATTCATTCACTTATTATGATTTTGAAATTCAATGTCTGTTACTTGCTGTAATACATTAACCAAGACCTGTTTAATTTAATTGCATTTCATCTCAGCTGTAAGCTTATTCCAAATTGCTATTGGTATTGATATTCCTGTCCAATAATATCTCTGTCTTGACGAACATTACTGGTTTTGGAATAGTGTTGTTAAGATCTGCAGGCTATGTTGGATGTATTAATAGTAAGTTCTGTGAGTCTGCTGAGATCTGGAATAAAATATCTGGTTCATAGATGCTCTTGAGATGGCAGTAGCGAAGATACATACAGTAAAGCATAGATTAGAATTTCTGTACACCATCATTTTTCAACATTGATCATGATAACAAATGTTTCTTGTGAATCAAATCAGCATAGAAAGATTTCTAAAGGATCATGTGACACTGAAGACTAGAATAATGGCAGCTGAAAATTCAAAAATCACAGGAATAAATTCTGTTTTAAAATATATTAAAACAGAAAACAGTTATTGTAATTTGTAGTAATATTTCACTTTGAGCATAAGAGATTTCTTTCAAAAACATTTGCATGAATCTTACCGACCCCAAACTTTTGAACATTGTCATTATGTAAATTGATCTTATTTTAGGGATATCTATCTATCTATCTATCTATCTATCTACATATATAACATGTATTTATTTATTTATTTTTACAAATATCTTAATTTTCTTATTCTCTGAATTTCTTACGTCATGGTCTAAAAAGGTATTACCAACTCAAAACATTTGAACATTAGGGTTGTTGGCCTGTTTGTGGCTTCCTGTGGTATTGTTTTTATTGTGAGTCAGGAGAAATTGTCACAAGGTATCAGTAGCTGTAAGGTTTTGAGTCAAAGGTCCAAATAGACAAATGTTTTTTCTCTAGCATTGGTTTTGTATATTAGTCACTTAAATTGGGATTTGTGTGAATTATTGAAGCATATGGCTTTCCTTTAATAATCTCCTGCAAGTCTGAACTCGTTCCGTGTACCAGAATATTCTACACAAGGTCTCTCTGTAACTCTGTGAGCTTGGGTTTCTGTGATGACACACAGAGAAAGAGGATGGTGGTAAGATTTATAGGGCAAATCCTTACACATCAGGGAAGATGTCCCCATGACTTTGATGGCTGTATGTGCTGCAGACTGCTGTGGGCTGCCGATAAGCTTATGTACGTCACTAATCACACACTTCCCTTAAGCAAATAACATTGACCAGACCACACATTCAGATCTCATGACCGTGAAAATCTCACAACTGTTAGTAACATGTGCAAAGCTTTAAGGAGAATCCGTGACATACAGTGGTGCAGGTTCATTTACGATTATATTATGATGCATCATAATATATTGAATCATGAGGCATTGCATATTTACTGCACCACAGTGTAGGTGTTTGCTGATATTCAGCTCTGGTCAGTAGTGATCGAGGATTGTGCCAGTCACTGGCTAGCCAGCTTAATCTCTGTGTCTTATTTAATGTAGCTCATTACTCTAACTCTTTCTCACTGATTTAAATAAAGCTCTGTCAGCCCTTCAATGCCCCAAGCTGGGATTTACCTTTAATTGCACGTGCATGGAGAAGAGGGTGATCTCTTCTCTTTAAAGAAGGTTATTTCGAATACACCTTTGTTTTGCTTCATTTCTAATTTTAATTTTTCAACAGTAACCCTCTTTGCCATAAAGGGTTACATTATAATGAATATTCTGCCATCACCAGTGTATTGTTTCAAGTACTGTGACTTTGGAAAAAGAACATCTAGTCGTCTAGTAAAGTGATCTTTTCATAATATCCATATATGTGACCCTGGACCACAAAACCAGTCTTAAGTCGCTGCTGGGGTATATTTGTAGCAATAGCCAAAAATACATTGTATGGGTCAAAATTATTGATTTTTCTTTTATGCCAAAAATCATTAGGATATTAAGTAAGGATCATGTTCCATGAAGATATTTTGTAAATTTCCTACCATAAATATATTAAAACTTAACAACTTTAAAGGCAATTTTCTCAATATTTTGATTTTTTTTGCACCCTCAGATTCCAGATTTTCAAATAGTTGTATCTCGGCCAAATATTGTCCTATCCTAACAAACCATACATCAATGGGAAGCTTATTTGTTCAGCTTTCAGATATTGCATAAATCTCAATTTCGAAAAATTTACCCTTATGACTGGTTTCGTGGTCCAGGGTCACATATCTCAAATCCAGTTCTGTTTAAACATGCATAAACATTTTTTTCTTTTGTGTCCCATCACTGATCATGTCAAACCTAGTTTAATGCATCTTGACCTGGCATATCAAAATTATTTTCTATTTAAAGAGTATTTTAGATATTCTACAAAACATCTGCATTTGTATTCTAGGAAGACAACATAAGGTTGAGTGACAGGGTTTTCATATTTTTTGTGAATTTACTGAAAGTTATGACATTTTAATTCAACATTACAAAGTCAAAAAAGTGTAAATTGTGAATGAATCCTTCAGTACAATCTATAATATGCATTTGAATGGATAGGGTGAATTTTCATTCCATGATGACTTTAAGAAAACTAAAAAATAGACAAAGTAGGAATGAATACATGGAGGAGTTATTTTAAAGCTTTCTTTGTGCTGACTCCAACTAAAAACAAAGCATATCTTGGGCGAAGACAGACTATGACTTTTCTTCTCCTATTTTAATCACTGCTTTGTGGAGCCAAAGTTTTAGCTTTCACATAATTCACTTAAATTCACATTCAACTCCAGTGAAGGCCTAAATGAGATAATTTTCTAGTGCCAGCTTGGAGCTCATAAAGATTGAAACTGTGATTACAATGCCCCTCACACTTCATTAACTGATACTTTTCTTTTCCTATAATTAAAACCTTTTAAGTCTCAATGTAAAGGAGGTAGTGAAAGATTTTTAAAATGTATTTTGAAATAAATCTGAGTAAAATAAATGATCAAAAATAGTATAGGGGACTTGGTTCTATCTATCAATTGAATGATTGGATGGAGGCAGATCTGAATGAAAGTTTGGGGTTTAAGCTGACTAAATGATTAGAGAAGTCCTGCATAATGTCTGTCGCTTCGCCAGAAGATCGATTTATGATCATTTTAATTAAAAATTACAATGTATGTTTACATAGGAAAATAAATGGAAAAGCAGCAAAGTAGAATGCAAAGTGAACAGCACCTTGTCTGTGAAGTAAGCAATTTCAGTTTCAGACTGGAATGCTGGGATTTATCTCTAAAGTAGACTTTAAGTACAATTTATTTATTCGCTGATTAATGAAATTTCCAGATCATTCTCCTGATTTTTGTCTCATTCATAAGATATAGCCTTTTTCCTATCCTGTGCTCAGATCTCTCCTCCCAAAAACACTGCACATCCTGTATGACAGATGCAGGCAGAGATTCAAAAAGAGTAGGTTCGCTCTCTTCACCCCTCCCTTCCTCTCTCCCTCCTCCCTGTGAGTGTGTGCAGCGCTACGTCAGAGCAGAAGACTGGTGTGTATTTGTGTGTGCGCGCGTGTGTGTGTGTGCGCAGGCTGGTGACTGTGTGAGCCGGTGAGGAAACAGGAGCGTCGGAGATAGGAGACTCCACACAGACAGCAAAATCACGATGCTTACGCCTTTGCCCGCTTCAACGGCGAAACGCGCTGGTTTTACCTGTTTTGCGTTTTGACGGCCATGGAGCTCTGAAACATCTCTGCTGCTCTTTCTTGAGAAACGGATGAGATTGAGATTCTGGAACTATTCCATTAGGGCTCTTCTGGGGACTCTTTCCTGTTACTCAGACTGATTCGTTCCCTTTCCTGCAGTGTTTTCCTCTCTGAATCTATTAAAATGAAAGCAGAACTGGACTTTCAGTAAGTGTCAGTCATCCCGTCATTCAGTTGGAAGTTTGACTCTTGGAGCTGTTTGGATTAAACATGTGGAGCCAGTCAGGATATTCCAACCATTACCAACCTCATCCCGCTCACCCCTTTTACCATGTGCCCTACAGGTGGGTAGGCCTTCCTGTTTTATTTTAGATCACAATAGAGGTTAACGATAAAGTATGCGAAGCTAGGATTTTGGAAACAATGTTTACAGATTTTGCATCCTGTAATGGGGAATGTCCACAGAATGCTTCCGAGGGGTCATTTCAGGATGGATCTGCCTGACATTTGATGCTGAAACCATTTGACAGGTTTTCGTTGGATAATACTAGATTAAATCTAAACCACGTGCGTCTGTGGCAGGGATTACGTGGAGATGAGAATGAATTAACTGCTTTATTTATGTCAAGACATTGAGGAATTCCAAAAGGTTCTGTTGAACTGGCAAGTCGAGCGAGTTCTGTGGAAGTGAAGATGTGATGCATGAAAACATGTCATAAATACTTCACTCGCTGTTGCTTTAGTTTCCTTCTATCTCTGTGTGAAGTTGTATAGTGTGCTTCACAGACAGCATTCCTCCATATTTCATTGTCCTCCTTACTGAAGGTTTTGTATTTCCTGAATACAACAGCATTCCTATCTTGAAGCCAAATACTTCTGCAAGTGCGTTTACTTTCCTCATAACTTAGTGTTTCCTAATAGCTCAGAAAGGATAGAGATTGTTCTTTCATTATTTACTCATTGCAGGCCCTTGGCTCGGATGCATTTCTCATGATTCAGTGGAAATACTACTGTTTGTTTGTATTTTAGTGTATTTTCAGAGGCACAGCAGGGGTTGCTTTATTATAGTCTGTTTTATGTTTATTCCTGCATTGAGGTAATTATACCAAACCCATTATTATGAGTTGCTTCTCTAATAACTGCCCATGTGTTTGCCTTTCACGTTCCCTCTCTATTTACTGGAAAACTCAGTATAACGACATTTGTTGTTATAAAACTGACTCCGATTAAGCAGGCCTACTTCTCTAGCATTTGTTTAACCAACATATGAGAGTGGCCTGCTTTTGATTCACCTGATAATACTTTGCTGAAAGTGTTTCTATGTTGATGTTGAGTAACAGTTCATCCAATCTCTTGTAGATCTACAAGTTTGAGGTTTGAGTTTAAGTTTTTGTTTCATTAATTAAGGATTGCGTCATCTGTTGTTATACAATAATATGTTAAATTTGATTTTCTCTGCTTGGTAAAAGTGATGTTTGGTTGAATGATTGTACATAATAGGCTTGAATATAAAACATTGTAATGCATGCTTGCTGTTCAAAAGTCAAAAGTGAATTTTAGCTAGCTTGAAATTGCAACGATATAGTAAACTGAGACTTATCTCAATGGCAACGTATATCAGTTAACAATAGAATAACAATATGCTACACATTATACACTATCCATTATGGTGTTTGATTTGCATTATGTTTATAATCTCATAAAATCAATATCATAATGATCTGCTCTGTTAAGTGGTATTTCTAGGCTTTTAGGCTCCAGCATCCTTGGACAAGCAGTTTGGAGAATGAATGGATTTGGATGGCCTTGGAATAAAGTTTTTATTGCATGGTTTTTCCTTCAACATGCAATCTAAAATTCCATTTTTGAATACTGTCCATTTTTGAATTGAGACCGACTTTAACAATGGAAGGTGAACAACCTTAATGTTGTTGTGGAGTCATTGAATCATCTGGATTAAACATAAAGCAGTGTTTTAATCTGCTCCACATATGGTTCCACTGTGTCACGCCCCTGGACTCATTCTGTGTGTTTTTCCCTCTCCACGTGCTCCATGACCCAGTTTTCCCTTGTTAATTGTTTATTGAGTTCCAGGTGTGTGTTGTCAATTACCCCATGTATTTAAGGTCCTGTCTGTGCTTTCTAGGTTTGTCTGGTATTGAATGTCGTCTTTTCCCGCTATGTGTGTGTTCCTGGTTCATTTGATGTCAATTAAAGTCTGTTCGTTGGAAGTTTACTCCTCGTCTCCTCGTTCCTCGTTCCTTGCTCCGTGCTCCTCACAGTAGCGAACGTGACAGAATACTAGACCGATAACAGTTACCTCTGTGTGTTTCCTCCATTTTTGTTTCCATTTTTTCCTCAGTGTTTTTTGTTTCCGTAGTGTTCCCTCTCGTAGTGTTCCCTCGCCCACCCTGAATACCTCCTCCTCCTGCTGGAGCAGGGGGAAAGATCACTCGAGTGTTTTTGGCCCTCGTCGAACTCACCAGCTATCCGGACGACGCGCTCTGCACGTTCTATGACGCCTGCCTGAACACCGCGTGCAGAGCGCCATTGTCCAAGGATGGTCCTCGAGCGGATTTCGCCGCCTTCGTGGAGTGTATTCTGGCGAGAAATGGATTGCCATTCACCATCTGCCCCGTGAATGATCTCGCCGGATCCACTCCTGACCCAGTGCCCAGCCCTCCATCTCCCCGCTGCTTGGAGCGCATGCTAGAGCCCACCACTGACGGAGAGCCCAAGCTCGCCGCGGCCGACGAGCCATTGCCGCATGGAGTGACAGAGCAACAGATCGCCGCGGAGCCGGAGCTGCAAGTGACGTCAGTCAAGGTGTGAGAGCAGGCAACAGAGCCCGCCACGAGGGAGAATGCCGTGGACCGAGTGAGCGCGGAGTGGAGCTCCGCCCACTGCACCGCGGCTGAGGGTGAGCTGATTATACAGCTGCGACTGCTGGACTTCGAGGGGGACCTTATAGACTGGGAAACTGAGCTGGAAGCCGACTTGCCCCCTCACCTCTCTCCTTCGTCCCCGCTGGTCCCATCCAACCATGAGTGGGCTCCCGTTTCCCAGTCCAGCAGAGAGAAGGCTCCAGTCCCTGAGTTTAGCCCAGAGAGGGCTCCAGTCCCCGAGTTTAGCCCAGAGAGGGCTATCTATCCGGCTCCATCAGGCTCCTTCATCCCTTCGGCTCCTCCTCAGTCCTCTGTCGCTCCGGCTCCACCACGGCCTTTCGAATCCACGCCTCCGCGCCAGTCGCCGGTGCCATCTGCTCTGCCTTGGCCTCGGGCTCCTCCGCCACCTGCTCCACCGCCGTTGGTTGGCCCCCTGGAGTCGTCGGCCCTTCCTCCTCCATGGCTCCTCCCTCCGTCGGCTTGACCGTGGGTCGCCATCATGACTGTGGCCTGGGTCCTGCTTGGCCCCTCCTGCTCCAAGTCCTTCTTATCGCCTCCCTGGCTCCTCCCTCCATCGTCACCTCCCTGGACTCTGTCTGCTGGCCCCCTCCCGGGTGTCCGTCCTCCTCCCGAGCCTCCTCCCAAGTTCCCACCCGTGCCCCCCCTTTGTTGTTCTACGGCGCAAGGACGCGCCTTCTGGGAGGGGGGTGATATGTCACGCCCCTGGACCCTGGATTCTGTGTGTTTTTCCCTCTCCATGTGCTCCATGACTCAGTTTTCCCTTGTTAATTGTTTATTGAGTTCCAGGTGTGTGTTGTCAATTACCCCATGTATTTAAGGTCCTGTCTGTGCTTTCTGGGTTTGTCTGGTATTGAATGTCCGACTTGCCCCCTCACCTCTCTCCTTCGTCCCCGCTGGTCCCATCCAACCATGAGTGGGCTCCCGTTTCCCAGTCCAGCAGAGAGAAGGCTCCAGTCCCTGAGTTTAGCCCAGAGAGGGCTCCAGTCCCCGAGTTTAGAAAGTCTGTTCGTTAGAAGTTTACTCCTCGTCTCCTTGTTCCGTTCCTCCAAATATTTTTCACATATTTTACATTATTACAACGCCTCTCTCCCCAGTCTGGCATGAACGGCTCGAATAGTTCCACAGTATGGTGAGGGGCGTAACATTTCCGTCTCACGTTTGAGGTATTCGGCCAATCACAACGCACTGGATAGCTGGCCAGTCAGAGCACACCTCGCTTTTTCAGATCGATGAGCTTTGTAAAAATCGACGCGTTTCAGAAGGCGGGGCATAGAGGAGAAACAATAATGTACAGTATGTGGAAAATAATGTGTTTTTTTTACTTTAAACCGCATAAACACATTTCATTACACCAAATACACAAAATAATGTTCTTTTTAGCAGCATCATATGACCCCTTTAACCACATTAATTAACATAACCTAACAATGAAAAATAGTTCTAAAGCATTTATTAATCTTGGCTAATGTTAATTTTAACCTTTACCAATACATTATAAAACCAAAAGTTGTATCTGATCTTATAATATTATTTAATGGACGAGCTAAAATGAACTAATAATGAACTGTTGTATTGGTAACACTTTAGTATAGGGACCAATTCTTACTATTAACTAGTTGCATATCAGCTTGCATATTACTAGCATATTGGCTATATATTAGCACTTAAAAATTCTGCAGGACCATATTCTACTAGTTGAATAATTAGTTGTAATTAGGAGTTTATTGAGGCAAAATAGCAAGAATTGGACTTTAATAAAAATACAATGATCACACTTTTTTAAAGTTAACAAAGATGAATAAATACAGTTAGTAATGTATTAACTAATGGTACCTTATTGTAAAGTGTTACTAATATTTCATGAACATTTATTTATTGTTTTGGTAAGTATCTATATAATAAACAGGACAATTACAGCTGCTCATTATCACAAAAGAAATCTCTTCAAGGTGCCACAATATAAGATTTTGCAATAATTGTACGTTATCTTTACATATATCTTTTTCTATGTGAGGGAGTGTGTGATGTCAGTCAAATCCTGATTATCAAAAGCTGCTCTTGTAATATTTTTAATGTGTATGTGCACGTGTATCCTTGCATGTATGGATGCATGCAGCAGTTGTGATTATTCTGTATTGCAGTGACTGGATTGGCTCACACAGCAGGTGAGAGTGAAAGAGCAGATTGTCTGGATTCAAGTCCTGATTCATCTTAGCGACTGCCAGCCTGACCTCATTTATATGGCATATAACTTACCTGGACGTCTTAACTGATTGACAGTTTCATTAGTTCCTCATCTCACACCACACCAACACGTTCACTTATAATCAATCGGTCAGTCTGTTAAGTGTATTAGATTGCTCTTTGATTTTCATCATGCAGTACTCAGAGGCCTCTTCTATATGCAGTGTAATATCAGAGCTGATTATAAATGCAGCTCTTCATGAAAAGATCTTGAATCGGAGACAAAACTTACAGCACTGTCTTTTGTGTGATTATCTGTGCCATTTACAAAAAAAGCAGAATTTGCACTTGGAGCGCATCTGCTTCTCTAGGCTCGGCACGAACCAATCACATTTCAGCCTGTGTCCCAGAGAGGCCATGCTGAGACCCCAAAAGAGGGCTAAAAAAAGTCCCACGCTCATCTGAGCTGGATCCTGCCTTGTAATTTACGTTCTGACGCAGCTCCGTGATTTATCCAGTGCTGTCAGCAGATTGAGAGGATCAAAGATCAGAGGGATGATCCAGATGTGTGGATAAGTGATTTGTGAGAGTCTCAGACTCATTCGTGTCTCTTTCACTGTGATGAGTGGACATCCAGCCAGTGAAATGGAACATTTTTATTTCTATGTGAGGACAGTAGCTGCTACAGCAAGGGATATTGCCTGTCTTGAATCCACTTAGGGGTAAAAAATGCTAAGCAACTGTTTCCAGTGCTGCTTGGGAATGAACCACTATGTAAGGTAGGACTAAATGAGTGTTTTGATGTTTGAAATGTGCCTATTTGGAACTTTAGCAGCAACGTCATGTATCACATGACCGGAAGATGGATGCACTGCACCTTACTGTATATTTGTCTCGTGTTCTGTCCAGTAATATCAAAGTATAAAAATATATAAATTTACTCAAAAAGCAAAATTACATAAAATACTTTATGTATATATACACATACATGTGTATGTGTAGTGTATATATATATATATATATATATATATATTAGTGCTGTCAAACGATTAATCTCATACAAAATAAAAGTTTTTGTTTATATAATATATATGTGTGTACTGTGTATATTTATTATGTATATATAAATACAATAATACATGTGTGTTCTGTGTATATTAATTATGTATATATAAATATACACACATACAGTATATATTTTGAAAATATTTAAATGTATTTACATTTATATATTTATATTAATAGAATTTATGATATATTTAAATATACTTAATATATAAACATAATATATAAGCATATTTTTCTTAAATATATACACGCATGTCTGTGTATTTATATATACATGACAAATATACACAGTACACACACATATATTATGTAAACAAAAACTTTTATTTTGGATGCGATTAATCGTTTGACAGCACTAATATATATATATATATATGTGTGTGTGTGTGTGTGTGTGTGTAATATATATATATAATATAAATCATATATAAGTATAGATAGATAGATAGATAGATAGAAGTGAATATTTCTTAAATGTATACATGTATGTGCGTGTATTTATATATACATAAAAATATGTACAGCACACACACATGTATTATGTAAACAGAAACTTTTACGTTGGATGCGATTAATCACGATTAATCGATTTGACAGCCCTATTTTAAATGCATTTTTCTTAACCAATTGGCAAGTATTTGTCCTTGATTTTTATTGAATATTATTATTTTTTATTATTGTTTTACCTTGATGTTAATTAAAAATATATTTTTAATTAAAAAGGTATAGTCAGTACTATACACTAGGGGTGCTCCGATTGATCGGCTACCAATCATTATCGGCCGATAATCACGTTGGGATGATTGATCGCCGATCTCAAAAAACCAATCTCAAGCTGATAACGCTGCCATGAGAGGTTTGGCATGACATGGGGTCTCTGTCCGGCGCGGGTGAAATCATTATAATGCTGAAGGTGAGGTACTCACCTTCATATTTCTTCATTAGATAACTTATAAAGTAATTTGAAAACATTGTGTGAGACGTAATTTCACAAACAGCGAGAGTGAATGACCGTGCATGCGCTCTCTCAAAATACGCAAATGTCTTCAAATCACCACACGTCACGTCTGTCTATAAGCGAGCTGCACAGTTAACACAGGAATTGTCACTTGCACAATCGAGGCAGTGTCACATCGTCAAAATCATGATTGGAGTATCACTATAAATAGTTATAAATGATAAAAAAGAAGGCTTTAAAAAGATCGGTATCGGCAGATACTGCTTTCTGTGATCGGCCTCAAAAATCCTGATCGGAGCACCCCTACTATACACCAGAACTACACACGGTTGTTGTGTATAGTTAAACAATTAAAATATAGAGCAATATTTAAAATGTACAGATTGCTAATCTAACATCTTCTATTACAAAGCTAAATTAGAAAATCCACAATCACTTACATAAGAGGTCTCTTATCACCACCTTGGGAAGGGAAATGCAGCCTTGGTGAGCACAAGAGTCCGCTTTAAAAAACATTTGAAAAATCCTACCGGCCACAAACCTTTGAATGGCCATTTGATATGCCATTTTGTAAACTGATCTTGCTTTAGGGATGTTTAAATATTTTTACTGAAATAAATACCTCCTCATTTTCTAAATTTCTCACGCCTTGTCAGCTCAACTGACATTTAAATGTCGCTTTTCAACAAGGGACTCCGGCAGCAGCATAGGTCTTGCTAACATGCCCCGTCTGTCAATGTGTGTACTGTATGTGCGCAAGACCTTTAATATTAATTCATGCTAGCCATTTATAAAGGTCTCTCATTGCAGCTGAGGAATGTTTTTATCTTTAATTGAGAGATCCATTATAATCTCTCTTAGCTTTGTGTGAAATCACAGAATGTAAATCTGGCATTGTAAAAGTCAAGGCCAGCAGCAGTTCAATTCCCATTTAAATGAATCTGAAGGCCTGCAAAGATTGACACTGATGTGAATTGAGCTGTGCAGAATAATGAAATGAGCATCATCTGTCTTTGTAGGATGAGAGAGGTCTAAAAATAACATTGGTGTGAGAAGTGTGTGTGTGTGTTTGTGTGGATCAGCACCAGGTGTTTGGGTTCAGGGGCTGATATAATATATTTGTCTTTTTGCCATATACAAGAACATAGATGTGACTCCTACTTAAATTGCCTAAATACAAATATAACGCTCAAGAGAAAATATAAAACAGGCTTTGTTTACTCGTATAGCAAACCAGTGATTCTTGCTGTGAGAAGGGCACAGGGCTTTCATGAAGACCAAGAGAAATGGAGGGGGAGAGCTTGTCGTAAATGTCTTGAATAATTTCACATGTCATGGTGGGTGGTGAAAATTCCAGAGTGTAAATATTTGAGAATAATGTCGCTTTATGTTGTTGGAGACTTGCAAAAAATACAGTTTCTGTGAAACACTATGGTATTTTCTTGAACTTGTTATTGAGGTTTGCTGTGGAAATGGCACTAGAGGTCTGAATTCCCTCAGGTCCCAACTGATTACATTTGTTGTGGTGTGAGGAAAAGGTTGTAGTTGTGGGCAGGCAGTATAACTAAGTTGTTGGCTGGAGCAGGCTGTCTGTTATTTTTATTTTTATTTTTTTTAAATAATTAATCTGTGAAGCACATTTCTCGGTTCCCGGTAGAATTGGCAAGTCTGATACATTTCTGTAAATCAGTTTCTTTTAAACAGATAAAAAAAATCTGATTTTAAACAGATTCACAAATTGCTGGAATCAGGCCTAACATTATTAAAACTATTAGATGTGCAAGTCGGCAGCAGGTGGAAACTTGAGGGAGCAGATGGGTACTGGATTGGGAAAAATCTGTCCCACATGGACCAAAACATTGCTTGCTTGTATTAATGAGAATAATATGATATTTCAAAGCCTGTAGTTTAATAAAAATAAAACAATCATAGCAATTCATTCTCTGTCCAGTAAAGTGTTTGTATAATTTCATTATTTACATCACATTGCAGAAACAATTACATAACTAAAATCAGTGCAGCTTGTTTTAACGCTCATTTATGTCTTAGTCAGCAGGAGGCTGGGCATTACTGTTTAATATTTCAAGCTGTTCTTTTCAATTTTGACTTCATGATTTAGATTTGATCATTTGTTATTACTCAGAAACTGTAGGCCTATTGTATTAAATGTAAAATATATATATTTTAGATATATAAAATATATAGTACCATTCAAAAGTTTAGATTCAGTACAATTTTTTTTTATTTTTTGGAAAGAAATAAATACGTTTGTTTAGCAAGGATTCATGAAACTGATCAAAAGTGACAGTAAATACATTTATAATTTTGTTAAGATAAATGCTTGAACTTTCTGTTCGTTAAACAATCTTGAAAAAGAAGTATCACCGTATATTATATAAGCATTATTAAGCAATATTAAGCATCACACCTGTTTTCAACATGGATAATAATAAGAAATTTCTTGAGCACCAAATCAACATATTAGAATGATTTCCGAAGGATCATGTGACATTAAAGACACTGACTGGCTAATGTTTCATAATAATTCACATTTTAACTATATATATTTAACTATATTTTTGATCAAATATAGGCATTTTTCAAAAGACATTAAAAAGAAATCTTACTGACCCTAAACCTTTTAACAGTAGTGTAAATATCTCCATGCATATAAATGTAAAATTTAAATATAATTTTTGTTGTGTTCTTTTATTAAAAATGATTATATTCAGCTAGGTTTTATAATATACTGTAGCATCAAAAACCTGAAAAATATCAACTTGTTTTTTTTTACAGATTTAAATTTATTAAAGAATATAAATATTTAAATCACCCAACCTTTTAGTGGGTTTATCCTTTAGTTTTGACCTTTGACCTCATTATTTCCCCAACAAATACTTAAAAATAACCTGTGACCTTCATTCTCAAACCAGCCTGAATTTTAAGCTATATTGGGAAGCTACATTTATGCAAGTCAAACCTAGAGTCAGGTCTGCATGACTCATCATGTAAACACAAACATTCAATGACCAGGGATATTACAATACCACACACCATTGGTTGAACATAATCTGCCCTTCCTCTCTCTCTCTGTGTGTGTGTTTTTGTGTGTGTGTGGGCATGAGTGCAGTGACTCATACAGGCAGCAGATTGAATCAAGAGGGAACAATAGATTTTAGCAGAACAAATGGTCAGATGGAAAAGGCATGGATCAAAGAGCCATATTACCTGTTTCCTGCCTCATAATTACCTTCTGTAGGCCACAACAGCAGCACTCTTGATTCTTCTTACATCCTCCACAATGACAAAACAACATCTCTCACAGAGAGGAAGGGCCACACCACTGGGCCTCGGGCAGCTGGAGACTATATTAAACTGAGATCCATGTTTCCTCTGGCCTCAGTGGACCTCTGCCTCTGCTTTTACTTCAGACATCAAGTATCAGTTTTATGCAGCTCAACAGCATCAGTAAAGCACGGAGGAATATGAACAGACTCAAAGCAGCTCAGTTAGATGTGGTATGTTTTTTTTTTTTACTCCGTTCACGCCTTCTGGGCTCCTTATCAGGGTTTAACAAATCTGCAGCCACAAGTGCCAAGTGTTTTTTTGTTTTTTTTCTGAGATAAATGCTAATAGGTTTCAAACACTGTTTTGCATATGCTTGCTCTCAGGCTACACATTGGAAGAATCATCTTTTGTCCTTGACAAATCTGTTACACTGTCTGCCTGTTTTTTTGTTTTTCCGGTCACATTACTTTGTTTTGTGAATTTTTATGGTCAAAATCGATGGGTGTCTGTGCAATTGTGAATTTCACTCGAGGGCGAAAGATTTCCCAACATAGATTTTGCATAGGGTTCAAGTGATCATGTGAATTATCTGCATTGACCAACAGAAAGCTGTGACTGACCTGTGTTTCATACATTGCTACGCTACTTTTTGTTTTTCCGGTCACATTTACTTTGTTTTGTGAATTTTTATGGTCAAAATCGATGGGTGTCTGTGCAATCGTGAATTTCACTCGAGGGCGAAAGATTTCCCAACATAGATTTTGCATAGGGTTCAAGTGATCATGTGAATTATCTGCATTGACCAACAGAAAGCTGTGACTGACCTGTGTTTCATACATTGCTACGCTACTGACAATGAATAATGGACATTTTTTGGCAAACAAAATTTTGCTTAATGTCTTATTATGGGCAAAAAAGAATCCAGTAGTTATGTCTCTGCAAGTGGCACATTTTCTCATTTTCTTCAGAATTTTTTTTTTCTCATTCTGAAGATGTCACATACATTATTATGATTGATAATGGCAATATACTATCAAGACAGATTTTTCAGTATTTTTAAATGATGATGGATTACTGAGAATAAGATTCTGGAATAGAGTTTGGCTTAGAAATTAATTTAGAAATTGGCCCAGAAATTATAGACTGGTATAGGATCTTTGTTTAGAGTTTTTCCATCTGATAATTTTTTTTCCATAGAGTTATTCACATATTATACTAAATATAAGAGTTTGTTTAGATGTATTAACAAATATTGACAACAGGTGAAACGTTCCAGAAGAGAACTAAAATCCTTTTTAATCTGTTAACCAGCATAACATGTCATTCCAGTTTGTCCAGTTGGGTGACATTGGAGTTAGAGTAAAGTTGCTTTACATGTAATTTGAATACTGTGTCATCAAGCAGTTCTGTTTACACTCAACCGCTCTTCGGTCATAGTTTAACGTTCCCATGAATTGTCAGGTTCACCGCAATTTGATTAGAGTGAAAGACAGAGAAAGGGATATTCCCACTCTAGAAATATGACAAGGGCTTCTGTATTGTCTTTTTACACCCAAAGTCAATTATCTTTGCACCTATAGCCGATGTACTCCATTGTAACAAAATAAATGGTGTCGTTTTCTTGTCATTTTTTGTTAGTTAACATGTTACACAATGTTCCACCCACATGTCTGTAAAGTGACATCAGGGCATACTGTCACAGTCTTCAGCGGGTGTGCCCAGGATGGCCATCAGATGACACTGTTTTCTGTGAGCACATGGCTTGTGTTGTGTTTGTTTGGTGCCATGTGCTCTCTCCTGTCTATTGTCTTGCCCCGCCCATCTTGTTACCTCATTAGTGTTTAAGTTGCGCCACCTGTGTCTCCCTCGCTAGCCTCCTCATTTGGTTTCCTATTTATTCTCCTGGTGTCTGTAATTCTGTGCTGATCCGTCGTTTTTCATTGTGTGTGTTTTGTCTGCATGTAGTGCAGTTCCTAGCCTGCCTGTCTGTTTTCCCCCTTGGGTTGTTTTAGTTTGTTTTTGTTTCATTTTATTATTAAAAGAAAGAACCATTCATCCTGCACTTGAGTCCTCGCTTCATCTCTCCACACGCACCGTGACACATACTGTATATTAATGATAAAAACTGAGAATTTGGCTGCATTGTTTGGCTGATTCTGAAGTGATTCATTTATTTATGCAGTCTATATGTCTCTGATCGTTCTCAAGACATTCTGCTCTCAGAAGTATTGACAAAGGATTGTCTTTATACTTTCTCTTCTGATAACTTTCAAGGCTCACTTTGCTCACTGTTGATGCGTGAGAGGACTCGTTGGTTAATCTAATTTCTCCAGACGTCTGAGCTATTGAATTTCTTGATGTTTCTCTTCTGCTGATGTTCTGAGGTGAAGGAGGCTTGTGAATTACTTCTGACACCATAGACAGGAAGAGACAGCAGTTTGCTTAACAGAGAAGTTAGAAAGTTAATTGAAAAGACCTTTTGAACCTTGTTTCATCCACAGGAGCCTTATTTTACTCTCTGTTCAATATCATGTGCTGGAATCCTACAAAGGAAAACTAATTGAAAGAATCCTGTTTCTACCTTTGTGGATATAAGTGGGAGGAATTTTAAAGATCTGCTTGTTTCAATTGCTTTTGATCAAAGGAGACCAGGATTTCACTAACCTGATTCAAACTAAGTTGGCTTCAAGTTTAAGAGGATACATATTAGGGCTGTGCGATTAATCGAAATCGTCATAAAATCGCGATTTGAGCGTGCACGATTTCTAAATCGCTTTATAGCACGATTTTCCGCGCCCCCGACCTCCCGCAGTATGCTATCCGAACCAATCAGAATGCAGCGCGCCTAAATGGAGCATGAGAACAGAACAGACCAGGCGGGCATGCAAACGTAACGCCAGGTTCACACACTCCGTTTGTGGTGCGTATTTCTTCCGCGCCCATGTTAACGGATCAGAGCGTTCACACTGCACGCGAAGACCCGGTATTTCGGTACCAAGTCGGTACTAAAAAAATGAAAACGTTACGGTACCAGGTTTTTTTAAGTACCCGCGTCCTGTGCGATAGCAAAATGAGTCAGTGCTGCTTCTGCACCGCATACACACTGTATACGCACTGCAAACGGAGTACATGTGAACTTGGCGCAACAAATCTAGTTCAACATCTGAGGCAACGCCACAAAGAGCTCCATGACCAATGCATGGCAAAAAACACGGGACACAGGATTTTTTTTTTCCTGCCATATGTCTATTCTAGAGACATTTTGTTACACCTTTACTTAGTGATTATTTTGCCTTATGTCTGTTCTAGAGACATGTTACAGCTTTTTGATAAAGCTCTAATTGGTTTTCTTTTGGAAATATGTTTCAGATTCACACTAAATGCATTTATGACTGTAAAGCATGTCTGTGTGTGTCAAAATCGTGATTAAAATCGAAATCGCAAAATTGATCAAAGAAATCGCGATAGGTTTTTTTTGTCCATATCGCACAGCCCTAATACATATCCATTACTATTGTCATAAATTGATTTTTGTATGTATAGTGAAACGGTTTCCCCTTTTGCGGAGAATCGATACACTAGTACCAGCTGTGTTTTTTTGTCTCCATTCCTGCCAAAAAAGGGTTTAACTCTTGAAAGTGAAGAAATGGTTACTGTGAAGTAAAATAATTAATATTAATATATAACCTATTATAAAATATTCATTTTTGAAGTATTGGATATCAATATTTTTCATAGTATTGTATTTGATAAAAGTTTAGTAGTGTAACACTAATATACATCCAATCTTTTGGCTTTCATTTTGGCTTAGCTAATCTTATACCTAGTTGTTAAATGAGACCACAGTATTAAAGCAGAAGGTCATAAGTAACAGCATGTGAAAGTGACTTCTTATTCCAGTGGTGTTTATCCTGCCTGATTGATCTTCTTTTTGATCCCTCTTGCATTTTTCTCTCTCCAGCATCCTGCCTCTCTGACTGTCGCAGTCGATTTCGGAGATAAGCAGCCTTCAAAGTCTCATTGCACGCTGCCAAAAATCTCCAAGCTGCATGATGAACTACGTCAAATTGCCATCTATATTTATCCATGAATGAGCTCATTTCGTGACAGTGGCTTGTTGATGCCTCTGTATCAAATGGCAGGATGTAAAGTAGACATTAACTGAGATAAGTGTCTTGGGTTGACCAGTCAAGATATAAATTTGTGCCATATAGCCACTCAGATTGTCATCATATTCATGATGTGTTGTCAAAGACTTGTCATTTTCAGATACTGAACAGATTGCCCTTTATCTGTCTTCAAAGACAGGTGGAGACCTTTTCCATCTCATACCTCTCAGAGAGGTCATTGGCCTGATGGTTGAAGTGGCTTTTCCATGTCATCTTTAGGGCAATTGACTGTCTGATAAACATTTTGTGATTTGAGAAAGTGTTAGCTGCCAACACACGCTAATGACTGCCATCTTTTTGAATTTAGCCACATTTAAGTGGGACTGTATAAATCTAGACCTAGACGCAATTAGAGCTGGGTGATACATTGAATATTAGCATGTTAATTATGCTTACGATATTAAATAGAGAGTACTGTGAATATTGTGATAATGTGCTTTGCAGTGTTAAAGGCACAATATGTAAGATTTTTTATTAAAATATCCAAAAACCACTAGAACAGTGTTATATATTTTGCTGACATGTGTACTTACATTATCCCAAATGTTTGAAGAATGTTTAAATCCAGAGAAATAAGCAATTTTAACTAGTGACAAGGACCGTGTCCATAGTGTCATTGTGTCGCCTGCCAATGACGTCATAACCCCTCGATTTCCGGTTTTGTTTTGTAGAAAACATGGAAACACCAAAGACGCTTTAATATGTTGTGTTTTATTAGACCGGTGATGACCACACAGAGTAGCATTATAACAGAACTTTCAAATGTATCTAGTATGTTAAAACAGCGCTGCTGTTTTTCCACATACGCACGACCGGAAGGAGCGGTAGCGGTCGACTGTGGCATAATAAAAGCTCCGCTGCTTTTGAACCATGTGTCACGCTCGTTCAGCGGCCTCATTTAGCTTCGACGGCTTTCAGCCTCACCCTGCTTCATTCTACTACGTTAATAAATCATTAGCTCATCCATGAACATGATTTCTGCCTGAGTCCCGTCAGATTGCATCGGCTGTGGGGATGAAGACGACAACTCCCATGATTCCACACTCAGTCACGGCGTCATCAAACTTCGCCTTTGTTTCTTTATTTATTTTGAATACGTGCCCTCTAGCGGCAAAAAATTACATATTGTGCCTTTAAACATTGTAGTCAATCACAGACATGTCTGTTGAACACAAGAACGCAAAGACCAATCAGTGAGTAAGTTAGTCAGTGAAACTCCTGTGTTTTTAGTGGTATTGAGTGGATTCTGAGTTCTACATCATCACAAACCCTTTCATTATAATCAAAGTGTTGAAACAATGTAAATAAAAGAGATTTATTTTGCAGTGTAGACAGCAACTTTAATTATAATGATGAGAGTTTTTGCGAAAGCGCAGAACTCTGTGAGCTTGCTCTACACTTGAGTGACAGCTTTAGTGATTATAGGAGTGCTCTTGGTTCTCTTTCTATATAGCCCATTAACAATTTCAATAAAAGTAAAATTTTTCATGCTACTAACTACATTGCAAAGTTTTTGGATTGGCAAACATAATTATATGTGGGGTTGAATCCAAAAATGCGATGATTGACAGTGATAACCAATCAATGGATGGGATAAAAAATTATACTGTATGTCAAAATGGATCTATGTATTAAGTCTTGGAGTTAAAATGCAATCTAATAGATCTGCCACTTCTTCTATGTGTGTTTCTTTGTTCTTCAAAGAACTCGCTTTGTTGTTGAAACAACCTCAACTTTTTGTAGGAAGATTGCACTTTTTGTATCATTTTGGATCATGGTTATATTGGTACATTTAACTAAATATGATTTAAAATGTTACTTTTGTTCTTTTAGTAAAAACAGTAAGTGGTCTAGATGATTGATTTTAGGGCTGTCACGATTCACGATAAAAAATCCTTGATTGCATTTTGCCTGTGTCGATTAACCGGCAAAATACCGGAAGTGACACATTCCACGGACAAGAATCCATGAAAAGCATTTTTAGACCGTTTTCTATGGCTGCACGAAATATTAAAACCATTTAAAATCATAATAAAACATAGAATTCACAAAGACTGGGATTAAATAAAATAAATACATGCTCTGCAGGTTTAATATGCGCTTTATTTATATGCGTAGCTCAGAGTGGCTCCGCTCACAGTAAATGCTGCTCAACACATTCAGTTATCCTTTGCATGCATGGACCATCTCAAACTCCATATAACGTTGCTTATAACGTTGATCTGGGAACATTGTGCACCATTCTATCAGATTTATAAGGTACATTTATAAAACTACGCCAAAACAGGATACATTATTATCTTTCTAAATATGCTAATTGTTCATTGCGACTTCACAATAAATGTTTAAATCCAATTTTGCTTAGCTTGTCAGTGACACTGACGAGAAGCACATGAAAATCACATTCGATTATTTGCACAGCCCTGCTATATGTATTTTAAAGGGGTCATCGGATGCCCATTTTCCACAAGTTGATATGATTCTTTAGGGTCTTAATGAAAAGTCTATAACATACTTTGGTTAAAATTTCTCAATGGTAGTGTAAAACAACACTAGAGAGAGACTGATTAGAAAGAGACTGTTTACTTTAGCCGTGGAACTGCTAACTAGCATGTTATTAGGAAAGGCGATTTGCAAAGATTCATAAAAGAAATGTATACTCACTTCTTCTGTAGGTGAGGCTGGATCACGAATGATTCGCGCGAACATAAATGCATTTAGGCAGATCGGGGGTGCATTCCCTTCAAAAACAAACGTAATCCACTGCGTCTTCAGCGGCTCAGATGTCGGGAGTAAATGACGACTGATATGTTCATGATTACATCCAACAACAGAACACCCCAATCGCTTAGGAGTCATTCTTGTCTACAACCACTCTGGCGTCGAAACAATGACGGACTGATGACAGCTCAATCAGGGCGGGTCTAAGGTAAGACGGCCTTGTCAATCAACAATCGTGGGAGGGGCCTGGGTCTGTGTGACGTCACACAGACAGGCATCTGAGAATAGCTTGATATGAGAAAGGGGAAATGATTTAACAAGATTTAAAAAAAAAAAAAAAACTGGGTGGATCTTTATCATTATAGGGTGGTTGTGTACAGTACACACACTGCCAACACACATTTCAGTTCAAACAGCTTGTAAAAGTGCATGTCGCATCCGATGACCCCTTTAAGTCATTTTAAAGTCTATTGTTTGCTTAGGTCTATTTTTATTACTACAAAAAAAAATCTGATTACCCGATTAATCGTCAGAATAATCGGCCAATTACTAGATTACCAAAATAATCATTAGTGACAGCCCTAGTTGATTTTGTAGTAAACAAGTAGCTCTTCTAATTAGATCATGCCTTTTTCATGGGGGGCAAAAATAATCACCTTTTTAAATTATTCCATCTGCCAAGCCCAGACTCGCTCATCAGACTGCCAATAAGAGAAGTGTGATTCATCACTTAACAGAACATGTTTCCACTGCTCCAGAGTCCAGTGTTGGTGTGCTTTACACTAGAGACCTGCGCGGGACGGATTTTTCAGTCCCGCTCCCGCAAGATTCTGTCCCGCTCCTGCAGAAATATATCTTATCTGGTCCCGCTCCCGCCCGCGACATTCATGTTTTGTCCCGCTCCCGCCCGCAAAAGCCCGCATAAAAGTAACGCACCCTGTTGCGTTGGGTCCCGCGGGAGTGCAGGTCTCTACTTTACACCACTCCATCTGATGCATGGCATTGTAGCTGCTCGACAAGGGAAACCCATTCCATGAAGCTCCCGCCGCACAGTTTTTGTGCTGATATTAATGCCAGTGGAAGCTATGGAATCAGCAGTGTTGGTGACTTTTACACACCATGCGCCTTGGCACTCAGTGACTCTGCTCTGTAACTTTACCTGGTCTTCCTTGTTGTTGCTGTTCCTAAACACTTCCACTTCCCAATAATACCACTCAAATTTGTGCGCAAAGAAAACAAAAATAACGACTTTATTCAACATTCCTCTCTTTGCATCAGAACGCCGGCTCCTGCATCTGCAGCACCACACGCATGCGTCGTGGTACTCTCCTGTCAGACTGACAGGGAAGAGAAGAAATTGTTGAATAAAGTTGTTATTTTTGTTTTCTTTGTGCACAGAAAGTATTAAAGTATATAAAATTACAGTTGAACCACTGATGTCACATGAACTATTTTATCAGTATCTTACCTTTCTGGGCCTTGAACATGTCAGTTGCGTTGCTATCTATAGAGGGTCAGAAAGCTCTCGGATTTCATCAAAAATATCTTAATTTGTGTTCTGAAGATGAACGAAGGTCTTACAGGTTTGGAATGACATGAGTAATTAATGACAGAATTTTCATTTTTGGGCGAACTAACCCTTTAAGAGGTGTAGTACTTTTGTCCATATAGTGTATATTGAATTTTCATCACAATTTGGAAAAATATCAAGACATTTTTAGCTACATCGTCCAACCAGACGTAAGGTCATAGACTTGAGTTGCACTCACAATCTTCCTGCCTTATCAACGCTCCTTAAGTAGCTCTTCTGTGTCCTTTCCCTGAGTAGAAACTAAAGTTCAGTAAATACATGACTTGCTATCTGTAGTTTGTCTGTGTCTGAGACAGCTGTAGAATTATGATACTAAATGTGGCGTCTCATTTCATAGAGCCTCTTCCCACTCGCCCGTTACTGCATACACAGTGCTGACAGCAAAATTACCAAATATTACCTTTCCAATGACAGATTTAATGAGTAATCTGTTGGTGGGAATTTGCTCTTGAGGGATAAAACAGTTGGTGAACCTAAAATTACAGGTTTTGACAACATGCCAATCGTGCACACTAACCACTCCCCCATATATGTTATAATTCGTCATTTCACTTAACTGATTTGTTGTCAATGCTGTTTCAGAGCAATACTTGAAAATGACCACTAGGTGTCACCGTAGAGACGGGTGTCGAATTGTTTTGAAGCCTCGGCACATTTCCTTCGACTGTTTCAGTGTTTCATGAAGCCTCGCTCTGCCCACCACTAAATACTGGCACTAGACTAATGAACTGGCTCCGTAAAGTTGCTATCAACTACTCTGTGATAAACGCAAGCAATACTCGGCCCTGAATGATGGTCGGGGCCTCGTATTTATAGTGTGTGTGATTGGATGCAGGTGAGAGTGTAATCAGTGAAGTGGAGCATGGGAAATGTAGTCCGGGGTGACATGTAACAGTTTGTGTAGTGTGAGAGTCAACATAATAGAAAGGCGACCTCTGGTGGCGAGCAGATGGAAGACCACGTACAGGATTCGTGACACAGAGAATTCATTTTGGTGCTAACTGCAAATTTTAATTCAGTGGTTGCAGTACAGCCAGTGACCTCATACATAAAACCATGCATATTTTTTGCCATATGTATATCTATGTGTATGTCAACGAATTGCTGCTGCATTGACCACTGTTTTGGCACGTTTGAATACAGTGGTGGTCAGGTGCTTTAGGAAACCCATTTTTGGAAAACACTGTGAGAGCAAGCCATCACAACACTGCAAACCATTGCCAAACATTGCCATTGAGCATTCAACATGCAAATGCATGTGTGGTGTCGAATTGTTTCGAAGCCTCGGCACATTTGCTTCGACTGTTTTAGTGTTTCATGAAGCCTCGCTCTGCCCACCACTAAATACTGGCACTAGACTAATGAACTGGCTCCGTAAAGTTGCTATCAACTACTCTGTGATAAACGCAAGCAATACTCGGCCCTGAATGATGGTCGGGGCCTCGTATTTATAGTGTGTGTGATTGGATGCAGGTGAGAGTGTAATCAGTGAAGTGGAGCATGGGAAATGTAGTCCGGGGTGACATGTAACAGTTTGTGTAGTGTGAGAGTCAACATAATAGAAAGGCGACCTCTGGTGGCGAGCAGATGGAAGACCAGGTACAGGATTCGTGACACAGAGAATTCATTTTGGTGCTAACTGCAAATTTTAATTCAGTGGTTGCAGTACAGCCAAAGTGACAGTAAAGACATTTATAATTTACCAAAAAAATGTGTCATGGTTTCGACAAAAATATTAAGCAGCACAACTGTTTACATTGATAATAGTAATAAAAAGGATCATGTGACTGCAGACGGGCTGCTGAGAATTCAGCTTTGCCATCATAGAAATAAATTACATTTTGACTTATATTAAAGCAGAAAAGTGTTATTTTAAATTGCAATAATATTTCACAGTATTACAGTTTTTACTGTGTTTTTTTAATCAAATAAATGCAACCTTGGTGAGCATAAGACATTTAAAAATCTTACAGACCCCACCCCAAACTTTTGAATGGTTTTAGTGTATGACTAATAACACATGCAGAAGGGTCATTACTTCCCAGTCTTTGCAAGATCTAGCGGCTCTTTTCAGGGGTCATCTCTCAGTGCCTTGACACTGACACAAGACACCACTACACCGCTGGCATTTTACCCTCCCAACCATACGAGACAGCTAGACACTCTAAAGCCCCGGCAACAGAGACTGAGCGCTGAAGCCTAAGCCGTGAAGAGACAGGTAAACAAAAGCCTGCTGCTGTTCTGCAACACTGTATATGGCATCAGAGGGACGCTTATTGATTGTAAGTGGAGACCAGGTCATGTTCACCATTGTGAAAATGCTCTCAGTGAAGTAATGGGGTCTCTTATGTACGGTTTTAGCTTACTGGTAAACAAGCTGCACTAACATGTTTTCTTAAGGTGGTTTGCAGGGTGTGAAGTTGAGGCTTGCTTTAGTTACATTTTAATTTCAACTGATTTACTGTTAATGTGCTTCTGAGAAATGTGAGTTTAAGTTTAACAAAGCTTTTAATGTGACAGAAACGTAATAATGTTAGTCGAATGCAATAATGAAACTACTCAATAAATCGTTGCACAGCCTGTAACATTATATTAAATGGCTGTCATATGAAACATTTTTGGATGCACTATATAGCATAAATTGCATGCTGACCCTGGGTCAGTGTGTGGGATTTCTAACTGATTATGTGGTGATTCATTGTAACCAGGGGACCTGCATTAAATGTCAGAAGATGAAATTTGTATCTGAGCTTTCTGTAAATTTCATCTCTCTCCCTCATTCGGTGTGATGTGAATGGGAATGACCTTGTCCCAATGAGAGAGCCATTTAAAATGCTTTTCAACCTGCTTTGAAACACAGTGTTTAAACACAGCTCATCTGAACATTTTTAAATAGACACCACCTTTACACGCCCAATGAACAAATAATGGTTCAAGGCAATTCATTTTGCAGCTGCAAAACATACCAGCTGGCTTGTGCCAAGCAATATAGAGACAAATCCTTCACTTTGGGGTGAGTTGTCTGTTCAATTGAGAGATTGGTGCCTTTTAACAATTTGTTTCACATGTACGCAGTTATCTGACGTGCACTACTTAGCTGGATATAGTCTTGCATCCTCAGATAAATTAATGCATTTGTATTTATAGTCCTTCTTGTCTTTCACTTGCAGTTTAGCTTGTGTTGTGCCAAGTTTGCTTGAGGGTCTCGTCAGTGGAAGACTGTTATGACCACTTGATCCAACTTCCAGTCATCGTGATTCAGAGTCTTGGCGCAAATTGAAAAGTAACATCAAGTGTGGCAGTGACGTCTTAAAAAACAGGTGACAAAACAAGTTACTAAAGGAAATCAACAGACTGACTGAGAAATATTGACTTGCAGCAAAAGGTCTGGTTCACATTGAAGCTTATTCTCAAGGACTCGCATGCTAAAACAGCAAACTAGTTTATTTTGTTTTTTCTGCTTCCATTTATGAGGCATGTTTGTCTGAAATAAATTATACCACAACAATGAACCAGCCTAGAAAACATTTATATATAACATATATGTGACTCTGGACCACAAAATCAGCCATACGTAGCACGGGTATATTTGTAGCAATAGCAAACAATACATTGTATGGGTCAAAATTATCGATTTTTCTTTTATGCCAAAAATCATTTGAATCTTAAGTAAAGATCATGTTCCATGAAGATATTTTGTAAATTTCCTACCATAAATATAATTTTTGATTAGTAATATGCATTGCTAAGAACTTCATTTGGTCAGCTTTAAATGCGATTTTCTCAGTATTTAGATTTTTTTGCACCCTTAGATTCCTGATATTAAAATAATTGTATCTCGGCCAAATATTGTCCTATCCTAACAAATCATATATCAATGGAAAGCTTATTTATGTATACATCTTTACCCTTAAAATATACCCTTATGACTGATTGGTCCAGGGTCACACACACACAAACACACACACACACACACACATATATATATATATATATATATTGCCTACCTAAACAATATGTAGATTGAGACCAAACCTAAATGTAGGTGTGCACAGCCTGAGGAAAAATCTAATTTGGGGGAAAATGATTACTATCATATTTAAATAACATATTTCACTGTAAAATTAAAATAATAATAATAATTTTAATTTGTACAAGAACAAGAGCTGCACTTCACAGTGAAACTTGCAGCACATACATTTAATTAAATCACAGCCTTTTCGACTTGATAATTGTTTAATTTTAGTTTGTTTCGTGTAATGGTGTAGCCCTACCTAAATGTATAAGATAAGGTGGAACTTCTAATGTGGCTTTGCAGCAAGACATAGCGAGTATTTCTACATGATCACATGAGTCTAAACAGGTGTGGCGATTATAGAGATTCCGGGGGCTCCTGTCAAGGATGCACACCATGTTTGTGCACACAAATCCTTTACTTACCGCAGGCTGTCAGCCAGAATTGTAAAGAGCTCCATTACAAACAACCGTAAAGTTTATATAGTCGCTGCAACCTGTATGGCATCTCCATGCAGTGAATTATGGTCTTTAAATATATAGGAGCGACTGGAAAGGAAACAATGCGCTCTGACCTCACCTCTACCTCTCTCTGTCTCAGTGGAAGTGTAAAAGCATGTTGAGTTTACATGTTTACACTCTAGTTGCACACCAGTGTGTTCTGCTGTTGAAATGATGCCTCATGACTTCAAAGCATTCCTGTTCAGATAGGGAGTGTTTTACATTAAAGGCTTTGAGGTCAGTTTGTATCCATTTAAAAAAATAGCTCGTATTTTGAGGGGGAAAAAAATCAACACCCATTTTTATAATGCCAAGAAACTACATTTCATGTCTTCTGCTTCGTTTAAATTTTATTTTATTTATTATAAATAATTTTAGAGCTCTTCTATGGCTATTCTGCGTGGCTTGTCTGCCAAACGTTCAGGATGTAGCGTGGGAGTTTATGGTGGTGGAGTCATGTCTGATACCACATGCTTTATCTCTCAGAGACCAGCGAGCTTCCTGTGCTATACTGCTGTCTCCAAGGCTGAATTTTTCTTGGCTCTTTATTACATCATAGTGCTCCTTCACACTCTTATTGTATATCGCTTTGAGTTAGCTCAAAGACTATATATACAGTGGGTACGGAAAGTATTCAGACCCCCTTAAATTTTTCACTCTTTGTTATATTGCAGCCATTTGCTAAAATCATTTAAGTTAATTTTTTTTCCTCATTAATGTACACACAGCACCCGATATTGACAGACAGACACAGAATTGTTGACATCTTTGCAGATTTATTAAAAAAGAAAAACTGAAAAATGCTCAGGTCTGTGCGCTGTGCCATGCAATGAGAGGTACCATACTCTCAAGAACTATAAACTTTGTCACCTAGATACCTAATTGGGCAGATAGCTGGTCAACTGATCAAAAAATAGGCACATGCATTTTACTGTGGCACAGTAATATAGTAATAATTTACTATAATTATTAATAGTTTTACTGTTGATTTCCCCTTTTCCTGATCATTTGGAATGAGGATAAAAAGACAAAAAACAAACAAACTGTATTACTTTCTCCTGTTTTATTGTTGGTTTCCTCTTTTCTGATCATTTGGAATGAGGATAAAAATACAAAAAACAAAAAAACATGCAAATAAGTTCAAACATCAATTCAATATATACTATTTCCTGAATATTATGAAATTCAAGATGGCGTCTGATGACGTCATAATATGCAAATTAGATGAGTATATTTACACCCCACATAAACTTTCGGTCATGCCCAACATTTTTCTAATTTACAGTAGATCTCTATCTTTAAGCCCTCTCAAGCCACAAGCTTTTGAAATCTTGTCAAAATCCAGCATTTTTTCCAAAAAACCCTGGCGCCTAAAGGGTTAAAGAGAAAATAATCACTTCATCCGATGTTTAAGTGAATAAAATAGCCTTGAGTTCCTCAACTATTGGCTTTGTTCTCTCTCACCGGACTCGTGTGTGTGTAGGTGATGT
>NW_015660884.1:192492-193633 GCF_001515625.1 Sinocyclocheilus rhinocerous
ACTTTCTCCTGTTTTATTGTTGGTTTTCTCTTTTCTGATCATTTGGAATGAGGATAAAAAAACATGCAAATAAGTTCAAACATCAATTCAATATCTACTATTTCCTGAATATTATGAAATTCAAGATGGCGTCTGATGACGTCATAATATGCAAATTAGATGAGTATATTTACACCCCACATAAACTTTCGGTCATGCCCAACATTTTTCTAATTTACGGTAGATCTCTATCTTTAAGCCCTTTCAAGCCACAAGCTTTTGAAATCTTGATGTTAAAATCCAGCATTTTTTCCAAAAAACCCTGGCGCCTAAAGGGTTAATAGACTTTTATCAGTAATTAACAGTGTTGGGCATAATGCATTATAAGTAATGCATGTTATGTAATCAGATTACTTTTTTTAAGTAACTAGTAAGTAATGCATTACTTATTAATTTACAAGAAAACTTCTGAGTTACTTTTTCAAAAATGTAATGCCAGTTACTTTGTTTTCCCATTTATTGACTGGCCGCACAGTTGAATGGTTTGTTCGAGCAGCATCCTCTACTGTACAGTCGGAGGCTTATTAATTTTGGTCTGAAAGGGCATTTCCAAAAATAGAACTTTTTATGTTAAAAACAAAAAAGCAAGCCCAGCACAGATGAGAAAAAGTAATGCAAAAGTAATGTAACACATTACGTTCCATAAAAAGTAACTAAGTAATGCAATTAGTTACTTTTTTAGGGAGTAACGTAATATTGTAATGCATTACTTTTAAAAGTTTGTCACGGCCGATTGAACAGAGGACTCAAATGCAGAGGATGAGAGAACAATGTTTATTAAACTTAGGCAGAGACCACCCCCGAAGTAGAGGTGCCAAAAAACAAACATAAAGTATGTGTAAGGGAGCTCCAGAGCTGCCCAGACGAGCTCAGCGGACAGCTCTGCCTGAAGAGATCCCCAGACACCGTGTCCCCGCAGGACGAGGAACGAGACGAGATCCGAGAGAGACAGCGAAGACAACGGAAAGCTGTCACGTGTAAGGAATTTAACTCATTAATTCTTGATAAGGGAATTAATCATTAACTTTATTTCTAGCTCAGGTTTGAAAGGACTCGGATCTGAAAATTCGAAGTCAACCTGATTAAAACTGATTTCAAATTT
>NW_015660885.1:0-13907 GCF_001515625.1 Sinocyclocheilus rhinocerous
AACTCAAAATTTTCTTTAAGCCCCGAGTTTCCGAGTTGGGGGCGTATCAATGAGAAACATGGCAGAATCGATGGATGCAATACGTGTGTAGTTGACGGTAAATTTTTTGTTTAAATTGATAGTTTAGTTGTCCTATAAACTTAAATTCGTCATGTTCTTGTTACGCAGCTGAAATCCAAGTAAAAAAATGCAGACCCTGTTTGTATTTTCTTGTAATTTATTAAAAGAAGGTACACCACCATCTTGTGCCGACTAAACTGACTTGAACGCACCTGATGTCGTAATTACGACTTGTCAACTCGTAAGTACGAACGTCCCAGGAGGACTTGAACGCAGCAGTAGATAAACGGATTTGAGTGATAAATAATCAATGTCTAACCTGATGAAAAAATATAAATGTAATGTGCATTTGTTGTTGCCGTAAAGCAATCCGCACTTTTCACGGAATTTCGTACCCGCTTACTAAATTTACTCATAGAACAGACGTTTGAAGGAGAGTGGGAACGATTTTGATATTTCAGGTAAAAAAAATAAATAAATACATACAGTTGCTTTAACATTTGATTTAGTTGTGTCTGATGTTTTTTGAATCCGTTTTAATTAGATCCTGTGAAAGGAGCTCTAGAAGCAGAGCAGTGTTTGGACAAGTGCGATGCGAGTGCTGTTGTTTACCAGTTAAATCGTGTCTTTGTAGTGTCACTCGTGAATCTGGGTCGAACAACTTCTGACTGCATTGTTTTTCTTCTTTTTTAGACCCAGACAATTCAGCTGGCCCTGCAGAGAACGGTGGAGTTTTACAGACAGAGGGAAATCAGGTACATCACGACATGTCAGCTGTTTCTCTTAGACAGTAATGAGAAAATAGAGTTTCAGAAGAGATCTCAACCATGTCTCAAAATATGCTAACACACCAAAGTCTGCAAACAAAAGACAGAAGTCTTAATATGAACTGGCATATTATCTTTCCGCATAATTTTATAGCTCTATCCACCTTAGTTTTATCCTGTTTTTATACAGTCTATGGTTTTAACGTAAGAATGGGCGTGGCTTTTTGTAATTGAATGTGCGAGACATCCGGTGACATATTTACTTGTCCTTCATGCTGCTTGATTTTGCAAACTGGTATTTGTTATCATATAATTTTAATGTATTATCATAATCGTAAACACACTGGTTTGTGGCGCAATTAGTTTTACTCTTTATTGCGTTTTGATATTATTTACCTGTAGCGGCTAATGAATCGGAAGTCTCGCACATTCACAGGAAGTAGTTTAACGTTACTTCTGTTTTGCAAAATAAGGTGGATGCTCTTACATACAGTACAGTGCATTTTTGACACCAAATTCACAAAACAAACGAATTTCATGTCATGTGATGCAAAATAACAAAACAAAGTAACCCATTTTGAACACTAGATCTAATGATTAATCGTTTCAAATCTAACAGACGTTTTAGGTTTTTATCAAAATTTGTTGCTTGTAAAATGTGTGCGGTTTTCGTTACAATAAATGACACTTGGTTTGACATTTTGTACAAATGCAATGACACCCATTATATACTATAAAGCAAATCTCAACTGCCTGATTTAAAAATTTTTTTTTATTTATTTCAGCTCATATTGTATCTACAGGTGCATCTCAATAAATTAGAATGTCGTGGAAAAGTTCATTTATTTCAGTAATTCAACTCAAATTGTGAAACTCGTGTATTAAATAAATTCAATGCACACAGACTGAAGTAGTTTAAGTCTTTGGTTCTTTTAATTGTGATGATTTTGGCTCACATTTAACAAAAACCCACCAACTCACTATCTCAACAAATTAGAATACTCCATAAGACCAATAAAAAAAAACATTTTTAATGAATTGTTGGCCTTCTGGAAAGTATGTTAATTTACTGTACATGTACTCAATACTTGGTAGGGGCTCCATTTGCTTTAATTACTGCCTCAATTCAGCGTGGCATGGAGGTGATCAGTTTGTGGCACTACTGAGGTGGTATGGAAGCCCAGGTTTCTTTGACAGTGGCCTTCAGCTCATCTGCATTTTTTGGTCTCTTGTTCCTCATTTTCCTCTTGACAATACCCCATAGATTCTCTACGGGGTTCAGGTCTGGTGAGTTTGCTGGCCAGTCAAGCACACCAACACCATGGTCATTTAACCAACTTTTGGTGCTTTTGGCAGTGTGAGCAGGTGCCAAATCCTGCTGGAAAATGAAATCAGCATCTTCAAAAAGCTGGTCAGCAGAAGGAAGCATGAAGTGCTCCAAAATTTCTTGGTAAACGGGTGCAGTGACGTTGGTTTTCAAAAAACACAATGGACCAACACCAGCAGATGACATTGCACCCCAAATCATCACAGACTGTGGAAACTTAACACTGGACTTCTTCCACGACATTCTAATTTATTGAGATGCACCTGTATATTAATTTCTACTGCTTTATATAAAAATGAATATATAAGTATGTCTAAATTTATCCTCATACAGTGCACTCATGTAAATCAATATATACTAGCCTATATATCGAATTTTTTTTATTTCGTCCAAAATGTAACTATACTATAACCCAGCTCTTTATATAAAGTTAGATATATACGTATGTTCAACAGAATATTCACATAGGGTGATATAAACTATAAAGCAAATCTCATCTGCTAGATTGTTTATATTGTCATAAAATTTAACTATATTATCACCCAGCTCCGATCTGCTAAATGCAACTAAAAGATATTATAATTTAAATATTAACATCATGATTTTCTGTAAAGCTGCTTTGAAACAGTGTGTATCGTGAAAAGTGCTATACAAATACATTTATCTTGACTTGACATGCAAACATTTATAAGTGTCCAAATACTTTTTGGGGTCTCATTTATTTCTATTTTTATTCATCCATAGGAATATCTTAGACAAAGTTGAAATGCAAATGTAAATGGATGAAATCAAGACCTTCAGTTCTCCTGAGATATGAAAGAGAAACCTCTGAGCTATAATATTTTCTTTTGATATTTTGGTTACCCTTTTTCCTAACTCTTACCCTGGTAAATGTTAATCAATCTCTCTTTCTCTTGCAGTGGACAAGAGTTTGTACGAAGTTTGTCAGACGAGCAGAAGTGTTTGTTTGAGAACTCTCGCTGTGACAGCCAGACTGACATCTCAGGAATACTGAAATACACAGCAACTATTTTAGGTAATTACACACTAGGGCTGTGCAATAAATAGAAATCTCAATATGACCATGTGCAATTATTAAACCTTAAAATGCTGCAATTTACTTTAATAAATACAGTATATGTCATGCATACTTCAGAGTATACTATGCATACTCAAGCATGCATGTGACTTTTTTTTGTTGGCTCAATATATATATTTTTTTTGTCTGCAAAGTGGTCACTTTTAGCATGCATTGACAACACAAAGTGCTTTAGCTTTATTTTGCATCATAAACGCAATGTTTCTCATGATTTTTTGACCAAATCATGCCGCTTTAGTGCACACACACAAAACGGCAAAACTTTGACCTCAATACACGCTCACTGACACTTTCCTAAAAACTCCCTCCATTGCTGCAGTCTCCATTCCCGAGCTGTTGCTAAGATACTAACTCTGCCATCCCTAACGAGAACACATTTATAAATAAACCGCAATGAGCCATTTGAACTGAGCCCTGCCCAGCTAAACCTACTGCGCATCTCGCTTTTATGCTGCAGAGCCACAGCGTTTCACGACGCGCTTATACTGCAGCTATTGATTATTTTGGTAATCAATGGTTTCGCTGGGGGCCAGACCTTTAAACTTTCCATCTTTATGTGAAAGCATGTTTATAAAACAGATAGTTCTGCTAAATACAGATTGCATGAGCCGTGTTCATTCCGATGTAAATGTCAGTAATAATCTGTGACTGTACGTTCCATATTATAACGCAATGCTGCTATGTTTATAAAAGCAATAAGCCACTCAACGGCATGCCGTATTACCTCTCAAGTGCTGCATTGCTTTTACTCAGAGGTTACTGCATAATACAAATATGAATTCATTTTAATATACACCACTGTTCAATTGTTTGGGGTTGGTAAGATTTTTTAAATGGTTTCATAAAGAAGTCTCTTTAGTTTGGAAGCTTGTTTCTGCCATGGACTAAAAAAATTATAAAGGTAGTTGTGACTTTTATCTTACACGTCTGCAGTTGTGAGTTTACATCTCGCAGTTCTGATTTTTTCCCCACAGAATTCTAAGGTAACACTTTGCAATTTTTACTTTTTTGGGGGGGAATTCTGAGTTTATATCTCAAAATTCTGACTCTTTTTTTTTTTTTTTTTTTTTTAATCAGAATAGCCTTTGTGCACAGCCAGCCTTGTACTCTTCTAGGTTGTCCATAAAATGCGTTGCACAAATTTTTGCAATTTTTATGTTTTTCCTGCTGAATTCTGATTTTACATCTTTTACATCTTTTTTTTAAACATTTTTTTCCTGCCACAGAAAAAAAAAAAACGGTAATTATGACCTTTTATGTCACTATTCAGATTTTTTTTCTAGCAATTTATATCTCACAGTCGAATTATTATCTCACAATTCTGAGAGGAATGCCAGAATTGTGAGATAAAAAGTTGCATTTACCTTTTTTATTTTTTATCCTATGGTGGAAACAAGCTTCCATACTTATGCTCACCAAGGTTGGATTTATTTTATTAAACACACAGTAAAATCAATAATATTGTGAAATATTGTTACAATTTAAAATAAAATGTTTCTATGTGTATATATATTTTTTAATGTAATTTATTCCTGTAATCGAATCTGAATTTTCAGCATCATTACTCCAGTCTTCAGTGTAACATTATCTTCAGAAATCATTCTAATATGCTGATTTGCTGCTCAAAAAACATTTCTGATTATTATCAATGTTGAAAACCGCTGTGCTGCCGAATATTTTTTTGGAAACTGATACATTTTATTTTTCAGTGTCCACAGAAAGTTCAAAAGAACAGCATTTATTTGAAATTTAAATCTTTTGTAACATTATAAAAGTCTTTACTGTCACTTTTAATCAATGTAATGCATCCTTGTTGAATAAAAGTAATAATTTATTTTAAAAAAAATTATTATTTAACTAAGAATTAAATTAAAATGCATAAAATGTATTATAATTGTTCATTTCTTAAAAAATATATATATATATTAAGAAATTAACACTAATAATAAATTTTATGCATTTTAATTTAATGTATAATTTTATATATATACAGTATCTCACAGAAGTGAGTACACCCCTCACATTTTTGTAAATATCGACTAGTAATGTATTTTTTTTTATTAAAAGATTATTAAGCAAAGTTATCGTTTTTTGCATTATTTTTTTTACAGGCGTGGACTTTGCCGACATACGTGGCCGATTTGGGGAGGAATTCTTTGGCTTGTGTCTGGAGGAGAACGAGAGGGTTCTGCGAGCTCTTGGAGGAAACCTGCAGGACTTTTTCAATGGTTTCGACGCTCTTCTAGAACACATCAGAACGTCCTGCGGTCGCCGAGCGTTGTCCGAGGCTCCTTCTTTCCTATGCAAAGACGCTCCTCAGGAGAGCGAAGAGACGAATGCGGAGAGCGACGTGGGACGGACTCTTCTCCTCCACTGCTTCAACCCCGACACTACTGTGGGCGTGGCCATGCCGGGCTTGATCCGAGCCGCCGCACGACGCATCTACCAATCAGACGTTTCGGTGGAGGAAGCTCCTCCCACGTGGCTGCACACGGCCAATGAAGACAGCGAGCTCTCTGCTGACTCCTCCCCATCTTCATCTCCATCTCCATCTCCGCCGTCATCTTCATCGCCCGCCTGTTTGTCCTTCCTCATTCGAGAGGTTCGGACTCAACCCGCATCCTCGTCGTCGCACACCGCCGCATCTCGCCAGCTGTCGCGCTCGCCGCTGGATTTGCGCATCGGTCTGAGCACGTTTTGCCGGGCCTTTCCCTTTCACCTGGTTCTGGGACCCAACATGGAGGTCCTGCAGGTCGGGGAGGGGCTTCGAAAACAGGCCAAGAGTGACCCGCACCGGACGCTCACCTTCAACAACAGCTTTGAGCTGGTTTCTCCCAGAATCCCCTGTTCCTTCCAGAACATTCTGCTCCGGTTGTCCACGCCGTTCACCATTCGTACGCGACCTGACGGATCGGCACTCGACAGCAGAGATAAGGTAAGAGAATCAGTTGGGTAAAAGATGTGAATTTGTGTTTGTTTAGGTGTGAAACATGCTCTTATTAACTCAACAGCATGTGCCGCCCAATGCTTTCAGTTCAACAACTGTCCAAGTATAATAATTTAATCTATGTCATATTTTAGTCAGCAATAATTTGACAGATTACATTTTTTTTTACACCGATTCAGACTATTTTGCAACCCGTTTGAACGATTCATTGAAAGGAACCAACTCAAAAATTATTCATTCAGAATTTGTGGAAAAAAAAACATTAAAAAAATTGTTAATTGAAATAAAGCTGAAATAAAATAGAAGATGAAAAAAATTAACGTAAATTTTAAAATGTTGCATTGGCAACTAACTAAAATAAGTTTAAGTACTAAAATTACTAGGGATGCACGATAATGGATTTTTGCCGATATCCAATATGCCGATAATTTTCATCTCTTTTTGGCCGATAGCCGATACCGATATATAATTATTTTTAATTTTGGTTAGTTTTTAACAAGAACTTATTTGTTAGAATTAAATAAACAATAATAAAGTTCTTTTATAATGACAGTACATTGAATATTTGAAGATAACTATAAATAAACTATATATTAATCACTGAATTTTTTTTTCAGAAAGATGCAGTGTTAACCTTAACATTTTATTTTATGATTTAACATTTGTAAATGGTCTAAAGCAAAAGAGTTGTAAAAATTCTGAAAATCTTTTAGAGCTCATAATATTATTTGTGTATTTTGCTTTCATTTTATTCGAAGTAGGCCAACAGCGCCCCCTACGTAATTAAAACTCTTTTCTGAGCGGGCGGGCATTAGGACCCGGGAGAGGCTGCCGCTGCTGCCACGGCACCTGCTTTTACTGTTTACTCTTATCACACACCGAAAGCGTCATTCTGTATGTGCATTCTCAGTTTAAACGCAGCGATCCAAAAATGTGAATCTATTCATCATTCAGGTAAAACTTTGCTTCAAGAATGAGCCACAATGCTGACCTGATCTAATCACACTGTTGATGTGATCTAATCGCTAGCACACCCTGAGCACATGTGAGTTAATGTATTCCTCTTATCGGCAAGACATATCGGCATTATTTTTTATATCGGGCCGATGCCGATATTTACATTTAAAGCCATTATCGTCCGATTCCGAAATTAGTCCGATAATATTGTGCATCCCTAAAAATTACAAACTTGAAACTAAAACTTTTTAAAAACAGAAATAAAGCTAAAAATGTAATATAAATATTATTTAAAAAAAACTTAAACTAAAAGTAATTTTTTAAATGTAGTCATGGCAACTGACTGAAATAAGTTTAAACTGAATTACTAAAATTACTGATTTTTTTTACACTGATTCAGACTCTTTTGCAATCTGTTTGAACGATTCATTAAAATGAACAGACTCGGAAATGATTAATTCACAGAACTAAAAGTAATTTTTTAAATGTAGTCATGGCAACTGACTGAAATAAGTTTAAACTGAATTACTAAAATTACTGATGTTTTTTTACACTGATTCAGACTCTTTTGCAATCTGTTTGAACGATTCATTAAAATGAACAGACTCGGAAATGATTAATTCACAAACAGTGCATTGTTAGTTCTGATTCTAGCCGACAGAAAATACCAGACACATGATTTGATTGGCTAATTGGTTGGAAAAAGTAATATTGTGAGTTTGTCAATGCCATCCTGCTACTTAAATAAAATAAAAATAGTTTTATGTAATAGAAAAAAATTACAATAGCAAAAAAATCTTTATTTTTTGTGTCTAAAGCCACCTTCAGAAGTCACCTTCAGTTCAGAAGTCGTAATTTTGAGTTCATTGTTGTTATCAGTAACTAAAACTACTAAAAATGTGTTGAAATAATATATAAACAAATGAAAAATTAAACTAAATGAAATTTTTTAAAAATATTGCCTTGGCAACTAGGCTAACTGAAACAAGTTTAGGTTGAATTACTAAAATTATTAACTGAAATAAAACTAAAACTATTTAGAAATATTAAAAAATACAAAAATGACAAAACCACATAAAATTACTAAGAAATTAAAAAATGAAAACAGAGAAAAAGCTACTTTAATATTAATAATAGTTTATAAATAACATTAAAATAGGCTAACACTGATTTCGACATGATTTTGGCCGGAATTAAATAGACTTGTTCGTATTTCTTCTCATTTTCACATCTCAAGAAAGATTTTAGCGCTGGTTCAACAAAATAAAGAGCAAAGTCAACTCTCAACTTGAGTCCAAATGCATTAAAGCTAATTAACATTTACAATGATCCATATGTAAATCAGTTATCTTCATAATCCTTTAATTGGCTTGAAGAAAATCCCAGGTCTCCCTCTAATAATTACAACATTTTGGGGGTGTTCATGTACGCTCATCTCATAAATATGATCATTCTCACATGACTTGAAGGCAGCATTAGACAGTAGGAACGTGTCCTAATTACAGAGTTTGCCATGGCTAAAAGCTGTTGCCAAACCCGCAGGATTATTTCTTAAATCTGTGCAGATTATTATGAAATGATTTGGACAGAGCTGCAGCTTATGTTCTGATGCCGTTCAACCTGGAGAGGAGCTTTACCACACACACACACACACACACACAGACACACACACACACACACACACACACACACGCACACACACACGCACACACACACACTCTCTCACACACACACAGACACGCACACACACACACACACACACACACACACGCACACACACACGCACACACACACACTCTCTCACACACACACAGACACGCACACACACACACACACACACACAGCGCTGGCTCAGTGCTGGTAACCGGAAGGACAGTGGTTCGAATCCCATGAGGAGCGAGTCGTGTGATATCAGGACACTTCACTAAATAGATTTTTAACTGTAGTTTGTAAAGCTTTATAGATAGCTTTATAGAAATATAGATGTACGTAATATATCTGTACTGCAAATGTAAATATTAAAAAAAAAAATAGTTGATTTGTCAACAGTGAATCTTATTGAAGAATTTCTTTGCAATCCCTATGGAGAAAATGAATGGGAACCATGCAAGACTGGTTTTGCTTCAGAACCCAGATTTAAGTATTATTGAATCAAAACATTCAAATGTAATAATAAGAATAATAAATATTCAATAATATACAAAGTTGACACAGTGTTATTTTAGCTTTATAGATAGCTTTATAGAAATATAGATGTACGTAATATATCTGTACTGCAAATGTAAATATTAAAAAAAAAAATAGTTGATTTGTCAACAGTGAATCTTATTGAAGAATTTCTTTGCAATCCCTATGGAGAAAATGAATGGGAACCATGCAAGACTGGTTTTGCTTCAGAACCCAGATTTAAGTATTATTGAATCAAAACATTCAAATGTAATAATAAGAATAATAAATATTCAATAATATACAAAGTTGACACAGTGTTATTTTAGTACCACTGAGATACTATTAGCCTATAGTTTTTATTAATATTTTGAATTAGGTTTTATTTTTATATTTTATGCTTTAATTTAAATGTCAGTTAATGTTTTTGTTGTTTTTTAATTATTGTTATTAATTATTTAAAAATATATACTTTAATTTTTTATTGATATTTTGGATTAGTTTTTATTTGTATATTTTCTGTTTTCTTTTAAATTTTAGTTATATATTTTTTATGCAGTATATGTTTTATTAAGTTTTATTTCAGTTTTAGCTTTAGTTATTTTAGCACTTAAACTAAAAGAAAATGAAAAACAATGCCATGGCAACTAGCTGAAATAAAATAAGCAAAAATAGTTAATTCAGCTTCATTTAAAAAAAAAAAAAAAAAATCAGAACCCAGATTAAAGTGTTGATTAAATTGAAATCTTTAAAAACATCAAATGTAATAATATTTCCAAGAACGTAATACAATAATATGCAAAATTTATATCATGAATTTCTGAATAGGGAAATTGACAATATTAATTTAATTTTATTGTATTTAAGCTTTATATCAATTAACAACATTTTTCTAAATAGTTTTGCTCAATTACTATGCATTTTCTCCCTTTTTAAAATTTTTCTAGATAGGAGTCAAAAATACAGTACAAAATTATGAAAGTACTGGATACATTCAGTCCAACTGACTTCCTGTTTGTATTGTCATTTTTCATGAAATCCTGCCTTTTCATTGTGTAATCCTAACTATGTATGATTATATGACTTTGTATTATTTGCATTATTTTTCCTGCTGTCACATCAGAACTATATAAGAAATACTTCAAAAGCAGTGATAAATTTCAGAGTTTCGTCTCGATTCACGTCATTTAGCAGGAGCTTTTATTTTTACCCAGAGTAAGTTGCAGGGTGCTGATGGCAGGAACAGGCTGTTCCGCTGGAGACAGCAGTGCCTCGCTCTGGGGTACAGTGGTGATTGTGTTAGGAGAAACTTAGGAACAAAGCACTTTTCTTCAAGCTGTGTGTGTGTGTGTGTGTGTGTGTGTGTGCTGAAGCTGGTTACTGGACTGAGGATGATAAATGTGAACAAATATGAATAAACAGCATAACACCGTGTCAGCACTAAAAGAGCGTGATGCAATGCGACAAAAATAGATTATAATCAACGGTGTGGACAGCTGCATTCATTATCATGGGAGTGCTCTAGTTTTGTTTTATCACATCACATTGCATTTCTGTGTGTGTGTGTGTGTGTCCTGAAGCTGCTTACTGGACTGAGGATGATAAATGTGAACAAATATGAATAAACAGCATAACACCGTGTCAGCACTAAGAAAGCGTGATGCAATGCGACAAAAATAGATTATAATCAACAGTGTGGACAGCTGCATTCATTATCATGGGAGGGCTCTAGTTTTGTTTTCTCACATTACATTTCTCAGTGTTATTATTATAGTATTATTAATTTTATTTTGTTATATATTAATAAATATTATTCATGTTTTTAGTTAGTTTTTATTTTTATATTTTCTGTTTTTATTTGAATTTTAATTGAAGTTTTAGTTATTTTGTTGTGTTATTTTTTTATTTCTCTATATAGTTTGTATTTTTTTTTTTTTAATTTCATTTTTAGTTATTTTAGTGCATCAAACTAAACTAAATGAAAATGAGAAATGTTGCCCTGGCAGTTACCTGAAATATAACAACTTTAAGTGTTTTAAAATTACATTTTATTTCAGTTAACATTTTAGTTAACATAACTGTTTTTTATGTTTTGGGATTTTGTCAACTATAATTATAATACCTTGGTATGACGCAACAAAAATGGAAACCAATTAGCATAATATTATATCTGTCTTAAATAGTGTACAAGAACAGAAATCATGCATCTAAATTCATATTATGTTAAAAATACTATGTAAAAGGTGCCCATATTATTTCTGAATTGTTCATCTTTTTACATTTTCAATTAATATCGACGAACATTCATGCAGAACAGTGTTATTTTAGTATTATTTATATACCGTTATAGTTTTTATTAATATTTTGAATTTTAATATTCTCATTTTGCATTTCATTTTAGTTTACATTCTTATAATTTTGTTTTGTACTTATGTCCTTTTTATTAGTTTTTGTTCTTTTTAAACTATTTAGGTTTAATTTGTTAATTAATTAGTTTAATTGATTAATTTCTTTAAGCATATGTCTGTATCTCATTATTATTTCAGTTTTAGTTTTTGTTTATTTCTAGTTTTAGTGCTTCTACTTAAACTTATTTCAGTTAGCCATTTCTAAGTTTAGTTTTTCATCTAATATTTATATATTATTTTAAGTTTACAAAAATATTTAAGATTTAAGTACTAATGTAATAAAAAAAATAATTATATTAAATATTAATTTAAATACATTTAAAACTTTTTTAAAGATTTATATATTTATTTATTTATTTATTTAAAATATTAACAATTTAGTTTTAGTTAACGGTAATAACCCTGATGCAGATGCAAACTGAATGTGACTACGAGGTCAATGCTATCGATACATCAGTATGAATTGTATGAATAGTAACGCTCTTTCTCTGATTAGCACCTCGTTGCGCTCTGGAGTGCAAATGTCTTTTTAAAGCTCCCCTCTTCAGCCCTCGTTCTCTTTAATCTGTTGTTCTTTGAAGGATGGTGTTGTCAGATCTGATGTGTGTAAACGTGTTTTAGTGTGTCACAGAAAGCCGTTTGTTGTCTTGTCATGTAAAACACAGCTACATTAGAAAGCTCCGAATCAAGGTGGCTTTGCTAACAGAGAAGATAAATAATTAAACAGAGGAACTGATGATGAAATGAAAGTCAGGTGTCAGTTGCATCAGCGTGTCTGTTCTCCGCACCTGTAGCGTCTGCAGAGACAAACTGATTATGAATTGTTTGATTCAGCAGTAAATCTGTGCTCTGACTCCATCACTAGACTAGCAGTGTCGACTGCTGACTGTCTTCATGTGTTATGAGCAAACTGTTGTATCTCTCAACTGATTTCACAGCCAAAACAAGACGTTGTTTGTTGTGAATATTATTTCATTAATCAAAGTAATGAAATGTGCTTCCATCTATTTTTTCATTCATCTATCCATCTGTCCATCTATCATACATTCTCTTTCCATCCATCCACCCCTCCATCCTTCAATCGTTTGTTCTATTATTCTATCATTCCATCCATCCATCTATCCATAGTTCTATCTATCATTTCATGCATCCATAGATCCATCCATCCATCCATCCATCGTCCAACCATCCATCCATCCATCATTTGTTCTATCATTCCATCCATCATTCATTCTGTCATTCTATTGTTCCATCCATCCATCATTTGTTTGATCCATCCATCCATTGTTCATATCTGTCATCCATCCATCCATAATTTGTTCTGTCGTTCCATCCATCCATCCATCCATCCATAGTTCCATCCATCCATCATTCATTCTGTCATTCTATCGTTCCATCCATCCATCCATCATCCATCCATCCATCATTTGTTTTATTGATCCATCCATCCATCGTCCAACCATCCATCCATCATTTGTTCTTTTGATCCATCCATCCATTGTTAATATCTGTCATCCATCCATCCATCATTTGTTCTGTCGTTCCATCCATCCATCCATCCATAGTTCCATCCATCCATCATTCATTCTGTCTGTCATTCTATCGTTCCATCCATCCATCCATCATCCATCCATCCATCATTTGTTTTATTGATCCATCCATCCATCGTCCAACCATCCATCCATCATTTGTTCTTTTGATCCATCCATCCATTGTTCATATCTGTCATCCATCCATCCATAATTTGTTCTGTCGTTCCATCCATCCATCCATCCATCCATCCATCCATCGTTCATTCTGTCATTCTATCATTCCATCCATCCATCATTTGTTCTATTGATCCATCCAATCATTGTTCATTCTGTCATTATATTGTTCCATCCATCCATCCGTTATTCATTCTGTCATTCCATCGTTCCATCCATCCATCCAACCATCCATCATTTGTTCTATCGTTCCTTCCTTCCATCCATCCATAATTTATTCTGTCATTCTATCGTTCCATCCATCCATCCATCATTCATTCTGTCATTATAGCATTCCATCCATCCATCATTCATTCTGTCATTCTATCGTTCCATCCATAGAGCCACTTGCTTGACTCTATGACTCTCTCTCCTCTCCACCTGTAGCTGGTGTGTGGTGAGCGCACTGGTGCCGTCCGTCTGTGGCAACG
>NW_015660885.1:13952-24340 GCF_001515625.1 Sinocyclocheilus rhinocerous
ATTGTAAAGCGCTTTGGGTGTACAGCAATACACAATAAAGTGCTATATAAATGCATCATTCATTCATTCATTCATTCATCCATCGTCCACCCATCCATCCAACCATCCATCCATCATTTGTTCTATCGTTCCTTCCATCCATCCATTCAATTTTCCCTTCTTTTTTGTTCTCAAAGCAATCCTTTTATAAGCCAACATTCTGTGTTTATGACAAATTTTGCTTGTATTGTAAAGTAGAACTTTTCAATTCATTTTAATCTGCTTAAAATAAACTCAAGCTGCAGTTTCTCTTTTCTACCTCAGTACAAATTCAATTCAAACTCAGGAATTGAACTGGAGTTTGAAAGCCATTCTCAATGAATGATGCACCCTCGTGCTCTGGTGTGAGAATCTTTAGTGAGTTTCAACAAATTAGTGCTCAGGTATAAACTGCCGTAGAGAAATAGACGGAGAGATTTTCAGCTTTATTCTGCTAGCGTCCACATCTTGAGATCAGGATGATGATGATATGTGGAGTGATTGATCCTGAACTGTTTGTTATGGAAATCTCTGTGTGTGTGTGTGTTGAAGCCAGAGGAAGCATATGTCTGTATCTCAGGGCTGATTATATATTTATTGTATCGTTCTATAAACGGTTCCACTGCAGTGAAGCTTGAACTCTAGCCAGGACGGTTCCTGCAGGATTGTGCTGTGCTCAAACTCTCTCGTCGCAGGAGGGAGAGATCAGCAGCTGCTGCTTCACTCAGACCTTCAGTGTTTGTGCTGTAATGGGTTTGTTACTCTGTGGGGCAAAATCATTAAACAGTCATGCTACTTTTGCATGTTATTTCAGCATAAAAATGTACACCTTATTCTCAAACCACCCACATTTCTGTTTAATCTGTGTCATGCATATTTAAATCCCTCATTTCTATGTAAATCAGAGTTACATGGATTGTGCCTTATTTACTAAAGTCAGCGGATTTGACTTTGTGCTGTTCCAGCGGTTAAGGGGTTATGCAGTGGTTTATGGTTAGTACAGTGGTTAGTATTTACTCAGAGTGTGGTTTATGGTTAGTACAGTGGTTAGTATTTACTCAGAGTGTGGGTTATGGTTAGTACAGTGGTTAGTATTTACTGCAGTGTTAAGTGTAGTATGTTGTTCAGTATCTCTAACTCCTTTTAAAATCACTGTTATTGAAGCAGGACAATATGAAACTAGAACCCTAATCTGTTTTATTTTGACTATTATTTATATATTATTTTATATGTGTATAGTATTTATTGATATCTTGGAATTAGCTTTTATTTTTATATTTTCAGGTTTCATTTTAGTTTTAGTAACTTCTTGTGCTTTTGTAATTTTTATTAGCTTTTATATTTAACAATTTTGTTGTAGCTTTCAAATTTTTCTTTAAAAAAATGTCTTTAGTTTTTATTAAGTTATATTTCATCTTTTTTTTTTCTGTTAATGTTTATTTTATTTCAAGTAACAAAGATGTTTACAATTTTTTTTAGTAATTTTAGTACTTCAACTAGTACTTCAGTTAGTTGCCAAGGCAACATTTACAATTTAACATTTTCATTTCATTTCAACTTGATGTACAGTACTAAAACTGAAAAAAAAAAAAGTATAAAAACTATATGGACAACATGAACAACCTAATAAATATGACAAAAACACACAACAAAATTACTAAAACTTTATTTAAATATTTAAAAAAAAAATTAATTCAAAATATTTGTAAAAACTTTAATAGGATCTCAATGAGACTTAACGGTGAAAAGTTTTTTACGTGCAAGTTTTTCATCTAATATTTATATTTTATTTTATTTCAGCTTTATTTAAATTAACAAAAAAAATATTACAGGCTTTTGGAGGTGAAGAGAATTGGAAATTTACTTATTTACAAGGTTGCCATATAGAGACCTCTAAAAGATGCACGTGTGTGTGTGTAGATGTGAACACCTGAAACATGAAAGCAAAACTGTATGGTATACAAGTATGTGTGCATCTGCTGGATGATTGTGCAAAGGGCCGGGTCACAGTTCTGTGATCGCCATAGAAACAAGGAAGTTTCAGAGTGATGAGATGGAGTACAGAAGTGTACAATCTCTCTCTCTCTCACACACACACACACACACACACACACACGGCCCAATCTTGCAGCACACTGCATTATTTAAGCAGAACTCTCCATCTCTGCATAATACATCTATACAGCTGGGACTGAGGCGAGGAAACACACACATGCATTTTTGTAAACATACACACACTTCTTCATAATGAACTTTCCGTTCACACCCGAAATTCTCTATTGCCTTCATCAGAGCGTGTGAACAAGCAGAACAAGCAGTGTGTGAATTCGATATCTCTGTCCTGTTACGTAACGGGCCGCGGGCTCTGATGAGCATAAGCTTTGCAGCATCCTGTGAAATAAGTTTGCTGAAGTACTAAAATGACTCAAATTAAAACTGAAAGAAAAAATAAATAAAGCTGGAAATGTATATTATGTAAAAAAACAAAAATGAAAACAAATGTTTTGTAATTTTTATTAGTTAAAAAAAAAAATTATATTAATGTGTTTTATTTACATAACAAAATTGCTAAAACTTAAATACATTAAAGCTAAATATAAATATTCAGAAAAAAACTAATAAAAATGACAAAAAAACAACAAAATTTCTAACACTCAAACTTAAATTAAAATAAAAATGTTTTTTTAGTTGTCTATATTTTTTTATACATTTTCATTTCATTTTTTATACATTTGTATTTTATTGTTATTTTAGTTAAACTAAATGAAAATGAGATGTTGAAACTATCTAAAATAAAATAAGTTTGTTTTTTTACATTTGATTTTGTTTCAGTTCATGTTTATTTTCAAATAACAAAAATGTTTTTGTTTTTACTTTAACTATAATAACCCTGCTTTCATTTATTTAAGCTTTTTTTTAATTTTAGTACTTCAACTTCAAACTTATTTCAGTTAGTTGCCAAGGCAGCATTTCTAATTGTCATTTAGTTTAATTTGATATACTAAAAAAACAAACGAAAGCAGAAATACAAATGAATAAATCTGTGCAGACAACAAAACAGCCTGATAAATATGACAAAAACACACAACAAAACTTTTTATTTTTCTTTACATAAAATTGCTAAAACTTAAATAAAAATACGTTAAAGCTAAATAGGAAAATTTATAAAAGAAATATTAAACACTAATAAAAATGGCAAAAGAGCATAACAGAATTACTCAAACTTAAATACAAAAACTGAAATGATAAAAAATGTATAAAAGCTAAATAAAACATTTGGAAACTATACTAGTATATAAATAATACTAAAACAACACTACAGAATGTTGTGTGGATGCTCAGGGTCACTCGCGCAGGGATACATTCTCTGTTGCTAGGTGTTGTGGGATTTTTCAGCTGTTTTCTGGTCCAGCAGGTGAAAACGGTGCATCTGGTCACTTAAATAACATGATTTGAGCAATCCTTCATGTCTGGAGGACAAACGCTGCAGGAGTTACACGCTGAAATATAATGCTTTCTCCTAGCAAATGTAGATTCATTGCATATTCTAGAATACTTGTTCAAGAATTCCTCCATAGCAACCAAATCCTAATAAACGAACAGCCTCTCTCCCTCTCCTCGAGCGATGTGATGTGATGAGATCTAGTGTGTGTCTGTGTGTGTGTCTGTCTGTGTGTGTGTGTGTGTGTGTGTTTGAAACATACGACATTAAAATCCGATATGCTTTGTTGTTTTTCTTGAAAACCATGTAAACATATTCATGCGAGTGCGTCTTCATGGCAGCACAAAAACGTCGGGCTTATTGCATTAATATTAATTCCCTACCAATAAATTGAATTTGTAATATGATATGCATATTTGCTTTTCAATTTCAGCGCTTCACTTTTTTCTGTGTGTGTGTTTCAGGTGATGGAGCTCAAAGGTCAGATGCTTCACCTCCCAGAATCCAACTCCATCATGTTTCTGGGCTCGCCGCGTGTTGATAGGCTGGAGGAGCTCATGGGGCGGGGCTTACATCTGTCTGACATCCCTATTCATGACGCCACACGTGATGTCATTCTGGTGGGTGTGTCAATGAAACATCATTAAGCTTTCAATGAGTTTACCGTAAACAGCATAGCGTTTGGCTAATGTTTGGCTCATATGATGCTGCTAAAAAGAACATTATGTTGTGTATTTGGTGTAATGAAATGTGTTTATCCAGTTTAAGGTTATTACTTATTGAACATTGGTGTATTTAATAGATATTGCTATTGTTGTTGTTTTGGCTTTATATCATACTTTATATCAAAAGCCACCTCTCGTCACTTATTTCTTTATTATGAGAAGGATATTTCTGGTTCTGGATGTCAGTGTTGTTGTTGTAAACTACACTGAAAAAAAATCGGTGAAACAACTTTCACGTAGAAATTGCTACTAAATTTTACAATTCATTTCAAAGAAACAGTAAGCAACACACTAAATTAAATGCGAAATTTGGAAGTAGAAAGGCTGAAATAGTATTTTCTTGTAAAACATATTTTCTTCCAAAGCATGCTCCAATATATTTTATTTACAACTTTGAAAAATAATTTTTTAAAGTGTAAAACTACAATTAAAATTGTATTTGATAATTGTAATAAAGCTGAAATAAAATTAGAAAAAAATTATTAGATAAAAATCTTTAACTTAAAAATTGCTTTGTCAAAGAAATAAAGTAAAATAAGTTGAAGTACTAAAATGACTAAAAATAAAAATAAATAAAAAGAAAAGAAAGCTTATTATAAATATAAAAAAATAACGTTTTAATGTTTAGTTTTTGTTTTTATATTTGTATTTAACTTTAATATATTTTATTTGCTAAATTGCAAAATTACTAAAATTAAAACTGAAATATAAAATAAATTAAACCTATATTTCTATTTAGCTTTAATGTATTTTATATTTCAGCTTTAATTTTAGAAATGTACTTATGTTTTTTCATATTATACATTTTTATTTATATAACAAAATTACTAGAACTTAAACTGAAATTATAAAAAAATGTTTCGTCATTTAATTAGTTAATTTTTTTAATATTTATATCTAGCTTTAATATAGTTTTATTTACTTAACAGAATTACTAAAACTAAAAGTGAAATAAAAATAAATTAAAGCTAAATATAAATGTTTTAAAAAATCATAAAAAGAGCATAACAAAAGAAAAGAGCATAACAAAATCACTAAAACCTAAGCTAAAATTTAAATGCAAACTGAAAATATGAAAATAAATGCTAATTAAAATATTAATAAGTACTCTAATAGTATATAAATAATACTAAAATAACACTACTGGACGTTACCTGCCATAATTCTTATCCAATCATTTCTGTAGGTTGGAGAACAGGCCAAAGCTCAGGACGGACTGAAGAAGCGCATGGATAAACTCAAAGCCACCCTGGAGAAAACCCATCAGGCTTTAGAGGAGGAGAAGCGCAGAACAGTCGACCTGCTCTACTCCATTTTTCCCGGCGATGTGGCTCAGAGACTGTGGCAGGGCCTTCCGGTTCAAGCCAAGAAGTTTGATGACGTCACCATGCTGTTCTCTGACATCGTGGGCTTCACGGCCGTGTGCGCGCAGTGCACACCAATGCAGGTCATCAGCATGCTGAACGAGCTCTACACGCGCTTTGACTACCAGTGCGGAATACTGGACGTCTATAAGGTACGTCTGTCTCTTTTATCACACTCCATCCATAACTTTAATCAAGACCATCTTAGCAACCACCCTGAAACACTAGTATCCTCCTAGCAACCACCCAGGACACCCTAGCAACCACATAGCAGCCAACTTCCTAGAAACCACCTTGAACATCTAAGCCAAAACATAGAAATCACCTAGTAGCACCTTACCAACTGCATAGAAACCACCTAGTAACATCTTAGCAACTGCACTGCAACACTCTATCAACTGCATAGCCACCCAGAACATGCTAGCAATCACATAGAAACCAACTTTCTAGAAACCACCCTGAACGCTTTAGAAACCACATAGTAACACCTTAGCAACTACACATAAACCACATAGCAACCTCCTAGAACACCATAGCATAGAAACCACCTAGTAACACCTTAACAACTGCACAGAAACCACCTAGAAATCTCCTAGAACACCCTATCATAGAAACCACCTAGACACACCGTAGCAACTGCATAGCAACATCCTAAAAACTGAATAGTAACCTCCTAGAAAACACCCTAGCAAACAAATAGAAACCACCTAGTAACACCTTAGCAACTACATAGCAACACCTTAGCAACTGAATAGTAACCTCTTAGAAACCACCCTGAACACCCTAGCAAACACATAGAAACCACCTAGTAACACCGTAGCAACTGCATAGCAACCTCCTAAAAACTGAATAGTAACCTCCTAGAAAACACCCTAGCAAACAAATAGAAACCACCTAGTAACACCTTAGCAACTACATAGTAACACCTTAGCAACTGAATAGTAACCTCCTAGAAAACACCCTGAACACCCTAGCAAACACATAGAAACCACCAAGTAACACCTTACCAATGAAAATATAACCTGTTTTGCCAGATGGATTTAAACCGTCTGTCTGTTAGCTTTTGTTCGTCGTGCCCTGCCCGGTTTAATGTTTCTCGCAGCGAGACACACGTGTGTGGGGTTGTGTTAACAGCTCCATCGACAGCACTGGACTCACTGTAGCGACGGAGTGAGAGCGTGGAATCTGGTCGCCAGGGAGACGGCGGAACACTCCAAGTGCTTGCAGCTAATTGATTGTTAGATTGTTGCTGTTTTCTCCCATTTAGAGGGAGTCAACGAGCGAATGGCTGCGTCTGAGAGGCTCGTGTGTGTTATGTGTGTGTGTTTAGAAGCGTCTCTAAGCATGTTGTGTCACGTCTATATAGTAACAAATGCAGCAATGATTGTGCTTGTTTATTTAAACTGAATGATTTTGGAATATGATTCTGCAAATGATCTGTAAATGAAAAGTGTGTGTGTGTGTGAACTAAAACCACAAAAAAAATTTAATTGAAACAAAATAAACATTCATTGAATTAAAATATAAAAACTTATTTTATTTCAGCTACACTGAAAAAAATTGGTGTAGGGTTTACTGTGAAAGAATTTCCACTCAGACATTGCTAGTAAACTTCACAAATAATAGAACACATTTTTACATTAAATTTAAATACTAACATAACTAAAACTAAATAAATAAAAACTAATTAATAAAAATGAGTAAAAAAGATATAGACATTAAAAAAAAAAAAAAACTAATAAAAATTACAATAACAAATTTTTTTTAAATAAAATGAAAATATGAAAATAAAATCTACTTCAAAATAACTAAAACTAAATAAATTAAAATTAAGTAATAAAAATGATGCATACAAATTACATAGACATATAAAAATTAAAGCTAATAAAAATGATAAACATTAAAATTAAAGTGAAAACAGGAAATATAAAAACTACATTTAATTAAACATAAAATAACTAAACTAAATAATATAAACAAATAAAACTATATAGACATATTAAAAAGTAGTAAAAATGACGGACAACAAAATGACTAAACCTTTAAAATTACATTATTCCTAAGAGATGCTGTTGTAGTCTAGTCTGTTGTGTGATTGACAGCACTGTCAGCGTGACAACAAGGCCATGAATAATATCAGGGTCGTTGCCGTGGGCGACCATGCATCATCATTAAATGTGAGTGTGTGTATATTTGTGGACTCTCCGTGACATGAGAGCGGCAATAATAAGATGCCCTTTCCATAACATCGCTGTTTATGAGCGGTTCGGTTCAGATCACGTAATAGGCCTCTGTGTGTGTGATCACCACCTCTGTGCTACTTACAGCTGTGTGTGTGATTCTCATGTCGAAAGCCACGATTAAGTCACTAAAGGGATATTTCACCCAAAAATGAAAAATTGCTGAACATTTACTCATCCTCAAGTCATCCAACATGTAGATGAGTTTGTTTCTTCATCAGATTTGGAGAAATTGTTCACCAATGGATGCTCTGCAGTGAATGGGTGCCGTCACAGGGTTCCCACGCTTCTTGAAAGTACTTGAAAGTACTTGAATTTCAGACATATGGATTCAAGGCCTGGAAAGTACTTGAAAACAAACATAGGTCCTTGAAAGTGCTTGAATTAAATTTGAAATAAATTTAGTTTATGGCGCTATTTCAAAAATTGTCCTATATGTTCTGTCAAAGAAGAAACGGCACTAATGATTGGGGGTGGAGATCGGGTAACGCGAAAAAAAACTTAGCGTGTGTGTTGATGATGCCTAGAGCCCTGAGGGGGACAGTTTTCTTAAGTCTGCTCCCTCTGAATTTCTGACCATTACCGCCCGCTCCCACAATGTGTGTGTCCCGCTCCCGCGAACATTCTAATATTGTATAAACAGGGATTAAAGTTTTCTGTCGCTACGACGGATTTCCGTCAATTGGAAAAAATGAGGGGAGAAGAAACACGTAGCGCATTGTTGTTGTTGTACCAGAAATCACCCCCGCCACGGCTGCAGCTTCTCACTTACAACATAACGCCGCTCGCATCATTCACAGTCGGGTTATTAGCAGAGAACACAGAGCAGGACTTGAATTTCGGCGCGGGATTGCGGCTATTAATAATAATTCTACTCATTCCTGCAGGTTCCGCGCTTATAACGTGATGACAGATGACGGAATTTATCATTTGCACGTGCTTTTGAGTCTTGAGTAGTAACCTCCTAGAAACCACCCTGAACACCCAAGCAAACACATAGAAACCACCTAGTAACACCTTAGCAACTGCATAGCAACCTCCTAGAAACAACCCTATAACCAAACTTAATAAACCAACTTCCCAAAAACCACTCCAAACACCTTAGCAACTACATAGAAACCACCTAGCAACACTTTAGCAACTAAAACACTGAAAACACCTTAGCAGCTACATAGAACCCACCCAGTAACACCTTAGCAACCGCATAACAACACCATATTTTAGATTAAGTCTATTTTAGGTATTAGTATTTTTGCTTTGGTGAAATATGACCGTGACATGTTCTTGACTTGTTTAAATTTACAGCACTATTCCGCGCTTATAACGTGATGACAGATGACGGAATTTATCATTTGCACGTGCTTTTGAGTCTTGAGGATTCACTCGCGCGCTCTCATTTTCTGTGCGCTCACAGATCGCGATAAGGAGAGTGACATCTTTTAATAATTATTAAGGGAGTTTGCAAATGTGATATTGATTTAATACAAAGTGAGTGTATGCCAATAAATTGTCATTATAAATGGCGGCCCTCCATTACAGCAAATAAAAGTGTGTGTGTGTGTGTGTGTGTTTGTGTGTGTGTGCGAACTGCTGATGCCAGCTCTGATACACACATACAGACACTCTCAAGGTTTGTGTTTTCTGTAGCCTGTATGTAAATGCGGTCTGCTGTTGTGATTCCTGTGCTGGCATCAGTGCGTCTCCAGAGAGAGACAGATTCATATTCATGTGTCTCTCACCTGCTTTGTGTTAAGAGTTATTCATCAGAGAGCGTTTATATTCTGACAGCAGTTGCCTGTGAGCGTCAAGAGGCTGATGTGTGTGTGTGTGTGTGTGTGTGACAGGGTAAATCTCACAAAGATACATCTGGGTCGCATTTCACCCCAAAATCAAAAGAAAGAAATATATATTTTGCATAAAACATGATGATATAATGATATCATCAGATATTTTAAAAATAAGGTAGGTATATGGCATTCTGGATGGATGCTTACAGGCAGAAGAGCCCTAAAAGACAGTAAACCCTCTCTTCTCCACAGATTGAGACTATCGGTGATGCGTACTGCGTGGCAGGCGGGCTTCACAGAGCGTTTATATTCTGACAGCAGCTGCCTGTGAGCGTCAAGAGGCTGATGTGTGTGTGTGTGTGTGTGTGTGTGTGTGTGTGACAGGGTAAATCTCACAAAGATACATCTGGGTCGCATTTCACCCCAAAATCAAAAGAAAGAAATATATATTTTGCATAAAACATGATGATATAATGATATCATCAGATATTTTAAAAATAAGGTGTTAATATGGCATTCTGGATGGATGCTTACAGGCAGAAGAGCCCTAAAAGACAGTAAACCCTCTCTTCTCCACAGATTGAGACTATCGGTGATGCGTACTGCGTGGCAGGCGGGCTTCACAGGAAGATTGACAGCCACGCTAAGCCAATCGCGCTCATGGCCCTGAAGATGATCGAGCTGTCAGAAGAAGTGCTGACGCCCGATGGGAAGCCGATCAAGGTGAATTAGAGGTTATATTTGGAACCAGTGTAATATAATAGCATACAATTTTTAGTTTCCAGTCGGACTTGTAACCCGAAGGTTGCGGG
>NW_015660885.1:28381-32368 GCF_001515625.1 Sinocyclocheilus rhinocerous
ACACACACACACACACACACACACACACAGTGTGGACCGATATGTGTTCAGTGAAAAGGCACTTAGTGAGTGTATGCCAATAAATTGTCATTATAAATAGCGGCCCTCCATTACAGCAAATAAAAGTGTGTGTGTGTGTGTGTGTGTTTGTGTGTGTGTGCGAACTGCTGATGCCAGCTCTGATACACACATACAGACACTCTCAAGGTTTGTGTTTTCTGTAGCCTGTATGTAAATGCGGTCTGCTGTTGTGATTCCTGTGCTGGCATCAGTGCGTCTCCAGAGAGAGACAGATTCATATTCATGTGTCTCTCACCTGCTTTGTGTTAAGAGTTATTCATCAGAGAGCGTTTATATTCTGACAGCAGCTGCCTGTGAGCGTCAAGAGGCTGATGTGTGTGTGTGTGTGTGTGTGTGACAGGGTAAATCTCACAAAGATACATCTGGGTCGCATTTCACCCCAAAATCAAAAGAAAGAAATATATATTTTGCATAAAACATGATGATATAATGATATCATCAGATATTTTAAAAATAAGGTGTTAATATGGCATTCTGGATGGATGCTTACAGGCAGAAGAGCCCTAAAAGACAGTAAACCCTCTCTTCTCCACAGATTGAGACTATCGGTGATGCGTACTGCGTGGCAGGCGGGCTTCACAGGAAGATTGACAGCCACGCTAAGCCAATCGCGCTCATGGCCCTGAAGATGATCGAGCTGTCAGAAGAAGTGCTGACGCCCGATGGGAAGCCGATCAAGGTGAATTAGAGGTTATATTTGGAACCAGTGTAATATAATAGCATACAATTTTTAGTTTCCAGTCGGACTTGTAACCCGAAGGTTGCGGGTTCGAGTCTCAGGTCCCACAGGGATTGTCGGTGGGGGGAGTGAATAACCAGCGCTCTCTTCCCTCAATACCACGACTGAGGTGAAACCCTTGAGCAAGACACCGAACCCCCAACTGCTCCCCGGGCCCCGCAGCATTGGCTGCCCACTGCTCCGGGGTGTGTTCAGGGTGTGTATGTGCTCACTACTGTGTATGTGCACTTGGATGGGTTAAATGCAGAGCACAAATTCTGATTCCATTTTAATTGCATTGAAAGGTAGCAGCTCACTAGGATTTGGTAAAGAGCTTATGTTGAGAGAAATATGGACTGTGTATACCATTCAGTACTGAGAAATATTGATAAAAACATTTAAATAAAACACCTTTTACCCAATATTTGTGTTATTGTATGTACTGTTGCATTGGAAGAAATGATTTTCGCTTGTTGTTCAATTAATTACAGTGAGCTAAAGTAACAGTTACTGAACATTTTATAAACTTAATTTCATTGTGTTGTCATATAAATATGTCAAATTGTAGTTTACTTCATTTGTGTTGATACTACATTTTTGTTGCATGCACTGAAACTTCATGGGTGGGATTTTAGCTCCCAGCATGCTTTGCATTGGACTAAATTGGGAGAGTAAATGTTGAAATTAAGTTCTATTTTATGTATTTTCTAATGTTATATTGATGTTGAGTTTGTGTTTGTGTTGTTGAAGATTTTACGCACAGGCGAACAGACACACGTGCACGATTAAACTCACTCAATATGAATAATCAAGCACACATATACACTTACACACACATACACCCACACATGTGCACAAGTATATGCATATTAAACACACACACATTCGCATATCCATCATTGCATTTCACTTATAGCATGCATTTGGAAACGCAACATGCACCAGGATAACTTTATTTTCACATTAGTATTTTTAACAATTTTAAGGACATGCGTTTTCAGGATTTTGCCAGATTTGTAACCAGAACCAGACAGTGTTTTTAATGTTTGAAAGTAGGGTTGTAACGATATACCAGTATGCCGGTTTATCACGGTTTGAACGCGCACGGTTATCATACCGTAAACATTTGCATATCTACGGTTTAAAATAAAATGAATGAAAAACATTTTCAAGGAATATCATGTTTGTCCATGTTTGAACTTTGCCAAAAATAAAAGGAATTGTACATTTTCATTTGATGACATTTTATAAAGCATGAATTAAAATGTTAAAGTGTGATATAGATATACATAAGGTAAATATTTTGTTTTTTAAATTTATTTATTTATTTTTTCAGAAGGGAGACTTCAATACTTTCATTAAAATGGTTTCAAGTTTGTTGTAATAAAGGATTTGTTAACTTGTTCTTGTTCTTTTAAGAGTCATTGTTACTGATAAGAATTATTGTTTAATATATACCGTGATATTTTCTGAGATGATTATCATACCGTGAAAATCTCATACCGTTACAACCCTGTTTGAAAGTGAAGAATTTGAGATACATTAGTAAATATAAAATAATTATTTTAATTATCCAATATATTTTAAATTATAATTATATAATAATAATATGTTTTTGTCTTGATTTTTATAGTTACAAATATTATAAAATAATATAAGAACTATTTAATAATAATAATATATGCTTTGTTTAATTATTGAAATATAAACTTAAAATATGACAAAGGGGCTTAGCTGACAAAACATTTGGGAATCCCTGCTGATTATTTTAATTATCAAATATTATTTTTGATTGTAATGTACAAATGTATTATTATATAACATGTTTTTATCTTGATTTTATAGTTAAAAGTATTATAAAATCATAATAATAAGATAAAAAGATTATAATATAAAAATAATTTGGTTATATGATAATAATAGTTTATTATGCGCTTTATAGAATTAAAGAAATGTTAACTTAAAATATACTTCAATAAATTATTTTAAGGGGTTTTGCTGACAAAAAAGTTTGGTAATCCCTGCAACAGACTAAACCTACAATACAACTATTTGGATTTTTAGAATAATAAATTAAAAAAAAGCTTTACTATTTACTAAATTTATCTTTTGTTTTTACAAATGAGGTTGTGTCAGAATCAGGTCTTGTATTTTTAATTCCTGTCGATTTGCTTTTCCTCTCAGACTCCTGCGTGACGATCGTGCGTTCACCTTCATCCCTCGCTCCCGGCAGGAGCTTCCCGACAACTTCCCCAAAGAGATCCTGGGAATCTGCTATTTCCTGGAGGCGGGGAAAACCCAGAGCCACGCCTCTCTCACCAGCACTCGCTCCGCCCCCATCCGGAAAGTGTCCTATAACATTGGGACCATGTTTCTACGGGAGACTAGCCTCTGAGACGGCCCCGCCCATTCGCTATGACATCAGCTCCTGTAGACTAGTGTTGCCTGTGGCAACTGGTTGCCCCGCCTCTCGACCGGAGCGTCGCCCTTGAGGCATGACACTGAGGGGGCGGAGAGGACGGCCTCGCCCTTGGCCCCGCCCTTTAAAGGAGCCATGGATAATTGTGTTCTGAAAATACAATAAAACAAATATATATATAGATATATATTTAAAATAAAGCCTTCTGCTCTACGGCATAGCCAAACATACATTGTGTACACATGCAAATACTACAGACAAACTCATGTAAACAAACACATTTCTTGCAGCATTGCAGGTCATAGAATTCACATGCATAACTTTGGTGCCTTTACCTCCCAAACACACACACACTCCACAAACATGCAGTTATCATGCCGCCATTAACCACTGTTAAATCCTTAATGTGTGTGTGAATCCTCTGTTTACCATTGTTAGATCCCTTGTGTTTGTGTGTGTGTGTCCTACCATTAACCACTGTTAGATTGCGTGGATGTGTGTGTTTGCCCTCCAGTTTGTGTGCAGTGTGTGTATGTGTGTGAATTTGTGTAAAGACTGAGGCCATTTCGCACATCTCATTCGCACTTTTTTTTGGTTGCAAATGACCGACAATATTCTTTCAAAAGGAAATAGTTCACGCAAAAATGAAAATTTGCTGAAAATGTACTCACCCTCAGGTCATCCAAGATTAGGATGAGTTTGTTTCTTCATCAGGTTTGTAGAAATGTAGCATTGCATCAGTGTCTCAGCAATGGATGCTCTGCAGTGA
>NW_015660885.1:37193-40378 GCF_001515625.1 Sinocyclocheilus rhinocerous
TTCTCCAGATGTTAACTGATGGACTGGAGTGCTGTGGATTACTTGTGGATTATTGTGATGTTTTTATCAGCTGTTTGGACTCTCATTCTGACGGCACCCATTCACTGCAGAGCATCCATTGCTGAGCAAGTGATGCAATGTTACATTTCTCCAAATCTGATGAAGAAACAAACTCACCTACATCTTGCATGGCCTGAGGATGAGTCCATTTTAAGTAAAATTTCATTTTGGGGTGAACTATTACTTTAACAAAATATTTGCAATACAGGCTTTAAGTAATGCAAAACACTGTTTGAAAAAATATGTCTGTCGGGCTTAATGCAAGTTACATGCCATGAAAGGTACACAGTTTTTGTTCAGTAAATTGATACTGAATCTAGATTATAGATGCACTTAGGGAACTGTACAGATTAATTATCTGTATGGAAATGTGACTGTCATGAAAATTTTCATGCAGAACTTTATAAAGTTCTAAATCCATTCTCAATCCCTATTTAACAATTCATGAGTGATATTGAATGAAAAACGTGTAAATCAGGACTCACTTTTTATGCAGCAGAAATCGCATGCTGCAGATGGCAGATGTGTGAAACGGGTTGTGTGTGTGTGTGTGTGTGTGTGTGTGTGTGTGTGAATACTGTTTGAGGTCACAGGAAGGTACGTGATGATGTCATCATTCATTTCAGTCACAATTGATGAATTCAAGATCACATCCAGACGTGTCAGTCATTTTTATCAGGATGCCAATAAAATTGATTCATTGAAGTTTTATGGTGTCAGACTGCTGTCTTAGTGCTCTCTTTAAATGGCTGTTTTTCTAAAACAATAAAATAAAGACCCGCATGACTATTTATTCAATGCAACAAAACAATAAGAACTGCCTTTTTCATTAAATGAGAGAATACAGATATCATGCTCTGTAAAGAATATACAGTACATCACCATTAAAAATATATTTTTTGAAAGAAATTAATACTTTTACATGGATACATTAAATGAATCAAAAGTGACCGTAAAGACATTTATGATGTTATAAAAGATTTCTGTTTCAAATAAATGCTGTTCTTTTGAACTTTGTGTTCATCAAAGCATCCTGAAAAATAAAATGTATCATGGTTTACACAAAAATATTAGGCAGCACAACTGATTTCTGAAGGATCTGAAGACTGGAGTAATGATGCTGAAATTTCAGCTTTGATCACAGGAATCAATTACATTTTACAAAATATTCACATAGAAAACAGTTATTTTAAATTGTAATAATATTTCACAATATTACAATTTTTACTGTATTTTTTATTAAATAAGTGCAGCCTTGGTGAGCAAAAGTGATATGTGACTGGTACAATGCCATTATAATGACTATGAGTTACATGTAATTATTAAACTAATAGGCCAAGTATTTTATAAATTAACAAATCAACCATTTATTTTCATATTAAACATCAACAGCCGCTAAATGTAGGGGTTTTGAGTATGAAAAATTATGTTAAGTAGTATAAAATATTAGATAAAATACTATAAAAGTATTTTTATATATATTTACAGACCGATTGTAAATTGGAACACAATTATGCAACTTTTTAAAGTTAAATACAATTATGAAAATCTGCGGTTTTGCATTAGCATGAACACACACACACACCTAGGTTTCAAAGTGAATTTATTTGAGTATTTTAGTTTACATCCAGTGATCTACTACTGACAGGAACAAACGTGTCTCTCTTTATCTACAATATTATAAATATAATATATAAATTTATTTATAATTTTAGATATTTTGCTAATGCTAAATACTAAAATATATAATTTAAATCAAATATTCAAGTTTTAATAAATAGATTATAATTCCATAAATTGAAGTTTAACATTTTAAAATTTAACTTTTTATTGTCTTACTACTATTTTTTTTTAATGATTATTTTATAGAGTTGAAATATTACATTTGCCAGAATGTGTATATCAAAAAGTTTTATTTTAGGTGTAAAGCTATAAATTTAGTTAAGTTTATTTGAAAACAATATAATATTTAAAACCTCATATACGTAAACGTGTGTGACGTCTATCATTTATGAGATGGTTTCACTGTGGTTCACATTTTAGTTTCAGAGACGCACTGGTTTTTAGAATGTTCTAGAACAGTCTTGTATGTTCTGTGATGGCCTATAATACATTGATTACAGCTGTATTCCTTGTATTCCTCCATCCCATAATAGCATTACTACGGTAATCAGCTCATTACTCATTCATTCTGACCTCATCAACCTCATCACATCGAATTAAGCGCATAATTAGAGCATTGCAGATGAAGAGCCGTGTGTGTTTGAGCCGTTGATTGAACGATGAGCGCTGTGTGTCTGTTTGTGTAATACTCCCATTTATATTACTACTTCTGTCAGCTGTCACAGTCACTAACCACTGAAATCTGCTCAAAGCTTTATATTTTCTGAAGAGATTGTGAGTGATGTTTACCAGTGCAAGAGTCAGATGCATGATGCTATAATGTTACCAGAGTGTTGCTAAGGTGTTCTGAGTGGTTTCAAGCACGTTGCTATGTGGTTGCTAGGGTGTTCTGGCCCATCACTAGGTGGTGCAAGTTATGCACCAAAGTTTAATACTTGAGAATATAAGTTAGTTCAAACCACTAACCATCAGTTTGAGCATTCGTTTAAAAAATTTCTTAATTTTGATGGTGAAAAACTGTAAAAATGCAACAGTAAAAACCTGTAATTGGATAACTAAGTTCTCTTACTATATATGATGAAAAACTGTAATAGATCTACTGGGACGTTTCATGTAATTTGACAGTGAAACTTAAAGGGGTCATATGATGCGATTTCATTTTTTCCTTTCTCTTTAGAGTGTTACAAGCTCTTGGTGCATAAAGAAGATCTGTAAAGTTGCAAAGACTAAAGTCTCAAATCCAAAGAGATATTCTTTATAAAAGTTAAGAGTTAGCCACACCTACCTAAAACGGCTCGTTCGAACACGCCCCCACATATCTACCTCACTATGTGGGAAGATTTGCATAACACCGCCCAAATGTTCACGCAAAGAAAGAAAGCGTAACTTTTATTCTCGCTGTAATATTGAAAAGTGAAAAGTGAAAAAGTGAAAAGTGACGTGACATGTGGCCAAGTATGGTGACCCATACTCGGAATTAGTGCTCTGCATTTATCCCATCC
>NW_015660885.1:42058-44826 GCF_001515625.1 Sinocyclocheilus rhinocerous
ATATATATATATATATATAATATTGAAGATTACAAAAATTTTACAAAGTTATTTTTCACATAAATATTTTTATACTACAGTTTATCTACAATATTATAAATATAATATATAAATTTATTTATAATTTTAGATATTTTGCTAATGCTAAATACTAAAATATATAATTTAAATCAAATATTCAAGTTTTAATAAATAGATTATAATTCCATAAATTGAAGTTTAACATTTTAAAATGTAACTTTTTATTGTCTTACTACTATTTTTTTTTTTAATGATTATTTTATAGAGTTGAAATATTACATTTGCCAGAATGTGTATATCAAAAAGTTTTATTTTAGGTGTAAAGCTATACATTTAGTTAACTTTATTTGAAAACAATATAATATTTAAAACCTCATATACATAAACGTGTGTGACGTCTATCATTTATGAGATGGTTTCACTGTGGTTCACATTTTAGTTTCAGAGACGCACTGGTTTTTAGAATGTTCTAGAACAGTCTTGTATGTTCTGTGATGGCCTATAATACATTGATTACAGCTGTATTCCTCTTCCTGAAACATCCCATAATAGCATTACTACGGTAATCAGCTCATTACTCATTCATTCTGACCTCATCACATTCAGCCAATCGAATTAAGCGCATAATTAGAGCATTGCAGATGAAGAGCCGTGTGTGTTTGAGCCGTTGATTGAACGATGAGCGCTGTGTGTCTGTTTGTGTAATACTCCCATTTATATTACTACTTCTGTCAGCTGTCACAGTCACTAACCACTGAAATCTGCTCAAAGCTTTATATTTTCTGAAGAGATTGTGAGTGATGTTTACCAGTGCAAGAGTCAGATGCATGATGCTATAATGTTACCAGAGTGTTGCTAAGGTGTTCTGAGTGGTTTCAAGCACGTTGCTATGTGGTTGCTAGGGTGTTCTGGCCCATCACTAGGTGGTGCAAGTTATGCACCAAAGTTTAATACTTGAGAATATAAGTTAGTTCAAACCACTAACCATCAGTTTGAGCATTCGTTTAAAAAATTTCTTAATTTTGATGGTGAAAAACTGTAAAAATGCAACAGTAAAAACCTGTAATTGGATAACTAAGTTCTCTTACTATATATGATGAAAAACTGTAATAGATCTACTGGGACGTTTCATGTAATTTGACAGTGAAACTTAAAGGGGTCATATGATGCGATTTCATTTTTTCCTTTCTCTTTAGAGTGTTACAAGCTCTTGGTGCATAAAGAAGATCTGTAAAGTTGCAAAGACTAAAGTCTCAAATCCAAAGAGATATTCTTTATAAAAGTTAAGAGTTAGCCACACCTACCTAAAACGGCTCGTTCGAACACGCCCCCACATACCTACCTCACTATGTGGGAAGATTTGCATAAAGCCGCCCAAATGTTCACGCAAAGAAAGAAAGCATAACTTTTATTCTCGCTGTAGTATTGTTGCCGCTGCCGCCATGTCATGAAGACACTGTGTGCTTCGTTGTGAAAGCGAAACCACTTTGTTTGGTCTTCCAAAAGAGGACGATATCCGCTTCGCCATGCCTAGAGCTGATCTGTGCTGGTCGCTGAGGAAATACATCAACTTAGTGCTGTGGATCCCCGGATCGGCTTTCACCGTTTTCACCGCTCCTTTGCCGGGACCGCCGTTCTCGACCCCGCCGCCTCAGCTCACTCTTGCCCGGCCTCAGCTCACGGTAAGCCGGGGCTTTCGCTCACGCTAGGCCGCTGTGTGCTTCGTTGTGAAAGCGAAACTACTTTGTTTGATCTTCCAAAAGAGGACGATATCCGCTTCGTCATGCCTAGAGCTGATCTGTGCTGGTCGCTGAGGGAATACATCAACTTAGTGCTGTGGATCGCCGGCACATTTTATGGAGGACTGTTTACTGATCCTGGGAGAGTAACGTTAGACTAAAATGCCAGCAGTTCTGACTCACGTAAGTACGTTTTCATTTAAAGGATTTGCCACTGATGATTCAAACGCGAGTTTTGGGCAGTGTGGAGTAGCACTTGTTGTTTGTCATTTCTCTGATCACAAATGCAGACAGGGTTTTATGTTTACGCAGCTCGATGCAATGCAACGCGTAAAAAGACAGTATAAGTCATTATAATCAGTAATTATGTCCCCACTGGATGCAACAAATGCCTCGTTTGTAATGGGTTTTAATGTTTATGTCTCGTCGCTCCGGCCGGACACGGCATCAACACAGTATGGTGAGGGGCGTAACATTTCCGTCTCACGCTTGAGGTATTCGGCCAATCACAACGCACTGGATAGTTGGCCAATCAGAGCACACCTCGCTTTTCAGACCGATTAGTTTTGTAAAAATCGACGCGTTTCAAAAAGGCGGGGCATAGAGGAGAAACAATAATGTACAGTATGTGGAAAATAATGTGTTTTTTTAACTTTAAACCGCATAAACACATTTCATTACACCAAATACACAAAATAATGTTCTTTTTAGCAGCATCATATGACCCCTTTAAGAGAAATTGTAGCACTCCAAATAGGAAAAAAAGAAATCCTTTTACTGCAGGTGAGTAGAGCCGAGGAGATGCTTGAAAACAGACAAAAAACTAGCTGGCCGCACACTGAATCCAATGCAGACTGGAAAAGTCTAGAATTTTTTTCCCCCCCTTTTTTTTTTTTTTTTTTTTTTTTTTAATTTTTTTTTTGTTACAATGGACGGATTAATGTTTAATAACACAGGACCGGCTGGAGAGACACGAATGGAAAACGACACTGGACTAGGCGGAGAGAC
>NW_015660885.1:46006-46792 GCF_001515625.1 Sinocyclocheilus rhinocerous
GACCTATTATTTTTATATATATATATATATATATATATATATATATGCCTGTGTTTTTAAGGTTTATGTCAGTATATTATAAAGGTAAAAATCTGATTTTAGTAATTTGGTATATTTATTAGTTAAAATAAAATGTTGCCATCCTATTTTTACGGTAAATATCTAGCAACCACAGCTGCTGTGTTTTCTTTTTCTTTCTTTCTTTCTTTTTACCATTTTTAAAAAAAATTTTTAATTTACAGAGTACGAACACTTGACTACACAAATACTATTTAAAACTCTTTAAATATACAAAATCCCATTGTCACATTTTCCCATGATGATCCTCTCTTGAAACTCTCACGGGAAAGTTTGATCTGAAAGTATTATTTTTTTTTTTCCTCCAGCTGAAGAAATAAAACTCTAAGGTCAGAGTGCCAGAATACACTAACAAACAAAAAAAGTGCAGAGTGCATGTGAGTTAAGTGTCCATTTGTTTTTAACACTCTGCACTTTTTTGCACAATGCAATTTATAAGATAAAAAAAAAAACGTTTCTAGACTTTTCCAGTCTGCATTAGATTGTGTTCTAGCTACTTTTTTTTTTTTTCATGTAATTTGACAGTAAAATATGGTTAAATGTACATTTTGATAATATACAAATTATATGAACGTTATTTTATAATTTAAAAAAATAATTTATTATAGAAATAATTTCAGTTACTGAATATTGCTTTTTATTTGATGAGTTTGTTTAAAATGCTTTATTTTAGTTTCTATATAATATCTATGACCTATTATTTTTATA
>NW_015660885.1:46980-49722 GCF_001515625.1 Sinocyclocheilus rhinocerous
GACCTATTATTTTTATATATATATATATATATATATATATATATATGCCTGTGTTTTTAAGGTTTATGTCAGTATATTATAAAGGTAAAAATCTGATTTTAGTAATTTGGTATATTTATTAGTTAAAATAAAATGTTGCCATCCTATTTTTACGGTAAATATCTAGCAACCACAGCTGCTGTGTTTTCTTTTTCTTTCTTTCTTTCTTTTTACCATTTTTAAAAAAAATTTTTAATTTACAGAGTACGAACACTTGACTACACAAATACTATTTAAAACTCTTTAAATATACAAAATCCCATTGTCACATTTTCCCATGATGATCCTCTCTTGAAACTCTCACGGGAAAGTTTGATCTGAAAGTATTATTTTTTTTTTTTTCCTCCAGCTGAAGAAATAAAACTCTAAGGTCAGAGTGCCAGAATACACTAACAAAACCTTCACATGCTCGCTGCTCCCAATTCTGACTGAATTATTTTCATCCCTGAGAAAGATCAGAGAGGCTCACACAGGCGTTGAACGCGCTCCATCTCCCTCAGGATTATGGCAGAGAAAATGAAACTAATTACTGGATTAACAGCTTCCTGTCAGAAATGCGACATCTCCCCCCGGGTGCGCACATAACAACCTCTCGGATGCGTCCTCAAGACACCAGCTCTTTTTAGAGCACCTCTCTCTCTCTCTCTCTCTCTCTCTCTCCCCATCTCTTTTTCTATTATCAGCGTGCATCTTGAGCCGAAGAGGAAACAAAACGGTGCTAAAAGGCGAGGGAGGCGCTGGAGTGTCCACGTCTTCTGAGAGACTGAAAATGTGTTTGTGATGAAAAGGTGATAGTGACCTGTAAACAAAGCGCTTCACGGCCTTGCTACTGAACACCAAAACCACTGACCTTTCTCTGTCAGTGTGAATGAATAGTTAAACCCATGAATGAACATTTGCTGAAATTAACTCCCCTTCAGGTCATCCAAGATGTGTATGAGTTTGTTTCTTCATCAGATTTGGAGAAATGTAGCATTACATCACCTGCTCACCAATGGATGCTCTGCAGTGAATGGGTGCCGTCAGAATGAGAGTCCAAACAGCTGATAAAAACATCACAATAATCCACAAGTAATCCACAGCACTCCAGTCCATCAGTTAACATCTGGAGAAGACAAAAGCTGAAACAAATCCAGCATTAAGACGTTTTAACTTTGCTTCCGGCTAAAATATAATATTTCCTCCAGACCAAAGTGGTCTGGTCTGAATCAGGAGAGAAATATGCACATGCACCGATCAAACGCCGTTTACAAGCCAAAACGGTTCTAAACAAAATGTGTGTGGATTTTGATAAGATAACAGAGGCCTGTTTCAGAAAGGAGGTTACTGTAAATGAAAACTCTGATTGTTAACCTTTTCTTCAGTAAACCCAGAGTTTCCTCCAGTCTCCTCACTCTTTTTAATTTAAATACCTTATTCATTCACGCTGCAAAAATGCTCGTCTTACTGAAAATATCTGAATCGCTCTTAAATCAAGGTACATTTCCTTATAAGAAAAATGACAGTGTAGTCTTGTTTCCTAAGGAAAAAAATTAGCTGCATTTTGCCTAAAACAAGTAAAAGCATTTTTGCAGTGCAGGTACATTCATTCACTGCACATATTTTCATCAAGCAGACACCGTCAAAGTGACAAAAATGGCGTGTCCTTTTATACAGGATCCTGTAGATGAGGAGGCTGCATTAATTCTGGAAGTAACGTAATAATTACAATTTCCTCAAGGATTTCCTGATGTGGTTGGATGCATTGACACGCATGTTCCATATATCTATATCATCGTACCTTCTGAAAATGAAGCTGATTACTGTATGTCAGTAGCAGTTCATGTATTCATCTCTATATTCATCAGTCAGTGGTGCTGGTGCAGGTTTTCCCCTCATTTTACGAGCCGCTGCCTTCTTGCTGTTGGCTGAGTAGAAGTCATAGAATGTTAATTTTCATTACTCTAATTAAGAAATATAACGGGTTGGATTAGAAAATGTTTAATTATGTGAAAAGAGCATTATAGACTATTTGGAAAAATCTGCTGCACCTTGAAATAGATATTGAATGATATTTATTTAATATGTCAAATGTTTGTAAAGTCATAGCCTACACCCATGAATCTTTTATGCATGAAGCTTTACCTGATTGAATTGTTTTTATACTGTATTTTTAGCTGCTGCCACTTTTTTTTTTTTTTTTTTTTTTTTTTTTTTTTTTTTTTTTTTTTTTTTTTTTTTTTTTTTTTTTTTTTTTTTTTTTTTTTTTTTTTTTTTTTTTTTTTTTTTTTTTTTTTTTTTTTTTTTTTTTTTTTTTTTTTTTTTTTTTTTTTTTTTTTTTTTTTTTTTTTTTTTTTTTTTTTGCGTGTGGAAAAAAAAAAAATAGAATATTATTAATTCTGACTTTGCTATGACAATCTGGCGCTTCTGAATCAGCTATGGTTTTGTTATTAGTTTAAGTATTTGCTATTGACTGTTCAAATGCGGAGTTTTGCGCATCGTGTGTGTGTGTGTAACATGTTTGGACCGGTCACCCTCATACACATAAAGACCACACGGCCACTCGTTGATGAGATTCAGCACTTTCTTTTACTCAATCTGTAACAAGGAGAAATAATCAGTGGATCAACAGGCGACAGCTTCTCCCTCTCTGGCACACAGAGTCATTCACGGGGAGAACAGAGTAGTACATGTGCTCATTAGCCTCGCACACAGGTAGACTGA
>NW_015660885.1:49753-52571 GCF_001515625.1 Sinocyclocheilus rhinocerous
TTCTGAATCAGCTTCTGTTTTGTTATTAGTTTAAGTATTTGCTATTGACTGTTTAAATGCGGAGTTTTGCGCATCGTGTGTGTGTGTGTGTGTGTGTGAGGGGAACAGGGTCACATCACAGGAGAGTGAACTGCCTGTCAGAAATCATAGCACGTCAGCTGTCTTAACCGCGGCTTGTGTACTGCATCATCACTGCGTCTGTCAGGCGACTCTGTTGCCCTTTCGGGCTTGAACTGATGGTAAAACTAATGACATTATTTACTGTCTTTACATTTATTTTGAAAGATGAAGCTCGTGATTATGGTAAGGGGCGTTACATTTCCGACGAGTGCTTGCTGTGTTCGGCCAATCACAATGCACTGGGTTAGCTGGCCAATCAGAGCAGACTGCGCTTGTCGGAAGGAGGGGCTTTGTAGAAAACGAAGCGTTTGAGAGAGGCGGGGCATAGAGGACCTACAATAATGTACAGTATTTGAAAAATAATGTGTTTTTTGAACATTAAAGCATGTCAACATATTCTGTTACACCAAATACACAAAATAGTGATCTTTAAAAAAGCATCATATGACCCCTTTAATGCTGGATTAGTTTCAGCTTTTGTCTTCTCCAGATGTTAACTGATGGACTGGAGTGCTGTGGATTACTTGTGGATTATTGTGATGGTTTTTATCAGCTGTTTGGACTCTCAATCTGACGGCACCCATTCACTTTTTGTGCAAAATTTCTTTTTTGAGTGAACTATTTCCTTTTGAAAGAATATTGTCGGTCATTTGCAACCAAAAAAAAAGTACATTACAGTAAAACCCTGACATTTATTAAAACACACCCAAACATGCACTCAATTCACTGCAGTGAGTGTGTTTTAGTGTTTGTCTCCAGTGTAATGGACATTAGACCTGCTCATGTCATGACTATTTAATCAGTAAGGCCTTACTCTTTGGGAGTGCTTTTATTAACACATTGAGCTGTTCTTCTGCTGCTGTGCACGATCCTTTGAGAAACACATACACACATTATACTTTATTACCTGAGGGAAAACACTGCAGCAGCTCTACTGATGCGTCTAATTATTCTTTTGATGCTGAGGTAATATTAGGACACAGACACACACAAACACATCTTAGTGCTGTCATTACCTGCTTTACACAATTCTTCTCTGTGATGAATTCAGCTCAAAACTCAACGCCTTCAGCTGTTGTTTAATTGTACAATATCATACAAATGTACACTAAGAAAATGAGCTTAAATTTTAGTAAATTGACTTGCACTAATGCTAAAAAAATTGGGGTCAGTAAGATATATTTTAATGTTTTTCAAAGAATTCTCTACTGCTCACCAAGGCTGTATTTATTTGATAAAAAAATAGTAATATTGTGAAATATTACAATTTAAAATAACTGTTTTCTACGTGAATGTTTTAAAATGTAATTTATTTCTGTGATGCGCAGCTGAATTTTCAGCATCATTACTCCAGTCTTCAGTGTCACATGATCTTCAGAAATCATTCTAATATGCTGATTTGCTGCTCGAGAAACATTTCTGATTATTAGCAATGTTGAAAACAGTTGTGCTGCTGAATATTTTTGTGGAAACTGAGATGCATTAATTTTTTTCAGGATTCTTTGATAAATAGAAAGTTCAAAAGAACAGCATTTATTTGAAACAGAAATATTTTGCAACATTATAGATGTCTTTACAGTCACTTTTGATCAACACAATGCATCCTTTTTCATGTTTTTAAACGTTTAATTACCACACAAAATAGCTTAGAAAACATTTTAATTTAATATTATATAATTAACATTATAAATGTTTTACTGTCACTTTTGATCAATTGAATGCATCCTTGATAAAAGTAATAAAAAAATCTTTCTGACCCCAAACTTTGAACATTTATATTAATGTTTAGCATTTCTCTGCATGCAAATCTGTTTTTTTTCCTTCTTTTTTTTACATTCTTTATGCTGATTTAAAATACAAATGCAAAATTTCATTATTTTTTTCTTTCTCTGCCAATTTTGGCCTGAAACGTACATTGTTTCTTTTTTCGCTCTTCGACTGTGTGAATGTAGGACAATCAGCTTTAACCTACAATGTTCTTTTGTTACCATGGTGATGTTCTTCATCTCCACGGTGACGCTGCACATAGTGACAATGTGGAATTTACTATGCAGGGAAGCGACACAATGGTTTGATTGTGCCATTTCAAAAAGGCCTGACTGTTACTATGGCAACAGGGATCCTGATCACAAACAGGTAAACACACGTACCAGCACCAAGAGACAGACTGAGTCTGGATGTTAATTTTAGTGTTTTTACACACATAATGAGTCTGAGTCTTTTCATGCAGTGATGTCATCACCAGTCTTTTGTTTTTGTGATGTCACTGAAATCTGTCAGCTCTTCTATTGGTCACATTGCAGCACATCAGAGATTTGCATGTGGGCTCTCCCACTGAACTCTGGGAAATCTTTTACAACCCCCACCATGTGACCATTGAGGGCATTTAAATTGCACTGTTTTTCAATTGTAGAAATGTATGTGAGACCAAAGCTTCCACCGCATTTCCAAATCTAAGAACAGAATAGAAGCTTGTGATGCAAAAAGTGAATTTTTAGGTCATATACCTGATTCATCTCATGTGATCTGTGCTGTTCGGCCCAAAAACACTGCAGACTAAACCGCTGCATAGCTGTGATTTGGGACGGGGGTCACATGACTGCTGTGGCGGGGGTGGCCTCGGGGGGATCCGTCTCTGATGGGACGTTTCAGAAGCATCATAATCCAGATGCTGATTCTCTGCTAGCGGCTGGCCATC
>NW_015660885.1:53072-54436 GCF_001515625.1 Sinocyclocheilus rhinocerous
CTCTCTCTCTCTCTCTCTCTCTCTCTCTCTCTCTCTCTCTCTCTCTCTCTGCTCAGACAGTGATGTTGATTAGATTAACTCGGATGACTGCCTGTACCACACGTGTTCTTGTTGCCATGGCAAAGCTGGCTGTGCTGGGATGGTTGCTATGGTAACGGGGAGAGTGTATGTCATAGAGGAGGATGTGTGAGAAAATCAGCTCGCTCATAAACGCGCTGATACTCTATCTAGCTGTCTGTCGTTCTGCATCTATCGTTCGGTTCTCTATCATTCTGTCGTGCTTTTGTTCTATCTATCTGTCGGTCTATCATGCTATCTTATGAGATTGGATTCCCTCTTCTCTTCTGAACCATCTGTGCTGTAAACGTTCTGCAGTTTCACATGTTCGTGTGTTTCTGCAAGGCATCTGTGAGCCTGAACTCCATTTTGGCTCCCGCAGGGTCTTCATCATGGCTGTAGGAGAAAATCATAGTGATTAACACAGTAAATCAGGAAACTGGCGGATGGACAGAAGTCATCTGGGAGAAGAGTTTGGACAGTGAAGTGTGTGTGAGATGGAAGAGCACCTGAGTCCACAGCGACGGAAACCAAACAGAAATCGGGCATTCGTTCAGAACATGTTCACTGTTGTGTGAACCTGTAAATCACACAGACTGTAGTTGCTCTTTGTCTTGTGACCTTCTGAAGAGAACAAACCCCCTTCAGAGTTTCGTTCTCATGGGACAGCGATACTGTTGTTTTAACCTTTGGCCTTGGAAATACTTTCCATCAAACAGACAGAAAACACACACTAGTGCATCTCTCTCACTCAATCCTGATTTACTCAGGACTCGATGATAAATCTTTAACAGGAATACTCTGAGGAGGGCTGTTCTCTTTAATGCAGCTCTCGCTCACTCTCCTGTTTTTATGAGCGTGTGATTTAGGAAGCATTTGGCTGATACTCGTGATTTCAGGAGAATATAAAGCCCCACGTGCACACAAACATGCATATGCATGTTTCATTGTACTGGACTGTATTGTAATATTATATGGATAGTTTTGAACTATATAACTATAGCAACTATCCAGAACACCATAGCAACAACTTTGAAATGCACCAAACCAATCAGACCTCCATGGCAACTGCATAGCAACACCTTGGCAGCCACCTGGGTGGTAATAAGTTATGCATGAGCAGACTTTTTTTTTTTTTTTTTCCTGTAAAAAAAAAAATTAGTGAAGAAAATGCTAAAGCTTACAGCAGCTGGTATTCCCAGGCGGTCTCCCATGCAAGTACTAACGACGCCCGACCCTGCTTAGCTTCCGGGATCAGACGAGATCGGGCCCAGACTTTTTTTTTTTTTTTTTTTTCTAGATGAGAT
>NW_015660885.1:54446-70071 GCF_001515625.1 Sinocyclocheilus rhinocerous
TTTTTTTTTTTTCTCTTAAAAAAAAAAAAAGGTATATTAATCGATGTAATCATTTATTCAGAATTAAACCACCTATATGCTGCCCATCAGGTCAAAAAATACCAGTATTTCTACTTCTGAAAAATGGAGAGAAAAAAAATGTAAAGAATATAATTATAAATAATATAAAATAAATCCTAAAAATGACTTAAATGTAGTAATTTATTTAACACAAAACATTGCCAGTATTCTTTACGTCATGTAAACAAACAAAAAAATACAGGTATTTCTATTTCAAATAAACATTTTTCTTAAAATAGAATAAAAAATAAATTCTATCAATTAATGTAGTAATTTGTTGAACTTTAAACATTGCCAATATGCTTCATGTCAAGCAAAAAAAAAAACAGGTTTTAAACTACTTAAATCTTTACAAATGTAATTATTAATAAAATACTAAATAAATTGAACTATTATTTAACATTATTGCCAGTATGCTTTCTTTTTTTTCCTTCTTTTTTTTAATCATTTCATATTAAATTTGTTTCTGTTTGATAATGTATTATTAAATTGCATTATGAAAACTCATTTATATTAAAATTTCAATTTGAAATGTACATCACTCAACACGCTGCTTGGTCTCTATTTTCCTATTTTAGAGAAATTAATTACATTTGGGTACAGAGTTTAATCTAAATCGGATCCCATCTGTGTTTTCGACGAGTTCAGCCTTGACCGTTCTGCTTTGCTGTAATTGACTTTGCTCTTTTAACCTCTACTGTACGAGTTTCCACAGCCTCAGTAACTCACGAGCCGTGTGGCTGCAGCTCCTGTCAATAACAACACGAGCGGAAACAGCAGGAGCGGAAATGCATACCTGCGTCCCAACGGCAGCGATTTGTTAAAAGCAGGACCTTCCAAACACACGGTCCTAATGGCCTGCTGATAAAAATAGATGGTGGCAGATGGAGGGAACGAGAGAGACTGACTTTAGGAGGTGTAGGTTGGGAAAATAAACTCATCTCTTACATAAACGGGTCATTCCTATGCAGTACATTTTCATGTTCCCATCAGACATGTCATACTGTATAATGGATAAAATAACACTCACAGTTTATATCCCATTAACTAACTAAAGCCAGTTCCTTGATGACATCATCTCCAGGAAGTGACATAATTTTGGAGGGAAAACAGCAGCACTAACATCAGTCGTTAGTTTGTGTCTACCTAAACAAAGTTAACAAAAATAAATCCTAAAAATTACTATTAATGTATTAATTTATTGAACATTACACATCGCCAATATGCTTCACACCAAGCAAAAAAAATAAAAATAAAATACTTCTAATAACATGGTAAAAAAAAAAAACTTTTCTTTTAAAATATTGTAAATTGAACATTTATTGAACATTAACCAGTTTATAAGGGTATCATGTGTCAGGACTAGGCTATATATATATATATATATATATATATATTCTGTGGTAGAAACGGCTATGATAATTTAATAATTTATTTGTAATGAAATAGTTACATTTTTTATTTACAATTTTATATATGTATATGTATAACTAAAGCCAGTTCCTTGATGACATCATCTCCAGGAAGTGACATCATTTTGGAGGGAAAACAGCTGCACAAACATCATCAATAGTTGGTTTGTGCCTCCCTAAAAGAATCAGTTTGATGACATCAAAAGATGGTTAAAATATGAAAATAAATTTTAAGTTGACTTTTAAGAACGTCCTGTTCATTGTCATTGTGGAAATAAGTTAAAGTTGAAGTGTCTTCAAACAGTCAATTTTTTTTTAAAGATGCAGAGTTAAAAAAATAAATATTAAATAAATAAAAAAATAAAAAAGTATTAAATAAAAAAATACTTAAGAACAGGAATGACCCCAAAAGAACAAATATATATATATAAACATGTAATTTATTCACTGCGGTTCACTTTGTCTTGAAGGTGCTTCCTTTTTGCTCTGAAATCTCTCCCAGTAGGCGGGGTCTTCCTCTAGAAGGGGCGTGGCTTTAGACACCAGATCACTGAAACTCAACAGTGTGAACGAAAGGGGCGGAGCTTCACAAACAGTCCCACTGTCCCCCTATGAAACAGAAGTATGATGTCATGAACTGTCTTGACCTCTAAAATGGTGTAAAATCGTTAAACTCACTTCAGACGTGCTGATATCAGGTTTTCCCAGCGTCACGGCGACGTGATGATCTTTGTCCAATAAGCTCTCCTGAAAAACAGAAAAAAGTCAATTATGAGTACATTGTATAAAATAAATGTATAGGGCTGTCATATATCAGGGCTAGGCCATATATATAACAAAAAAATTCATATTGAATCTATTATTATTATTATTATTATTATTATAATAAATTTTTATATATATATATATATATGTATGTGTGTGTTCCTAAAAAATAGTAGAAAACATTTTTATTTAAAAACATAATAAAAAGAAATTTTAAAAATTACCATTACTTAATGTATTTTATTGAACATTAAACATCACCAATATGCTTCATGTCAAACTGGTATTTCTACTTATATAAATGGTAAAAAATATTTTTCTTTAAAAATGATATCATTATTAATAATAAATTGCACAACAATTAATGGAACATTAACCACTGTATAGGCCTATCATGTATGAAGTCTATGCAATGTATTAAAAAAATTATATACATATTTTATATATATATTTGGTGGTCACACCAGATACTGACTGGTTTTCGGACCCCCCCGGACACCCCTATACAGTAAAACTGCACATTTTAGAGTGGCCTTTTATTGTGGCCAGCCTAAGGCACACCTGTGCAATAATCATGCTGTCTAATCAGCATCTTGATATGCCACACCTGTGAGGTGGATGGATTATCTCGGCAAAGGAGAAGTGCTCACTAACACAGATTTAGACAGATTTGTGAACAATATTTGAGAAACAGGCCTTTTGTGTACATAGAAAAAGTCGTAGATCTTTGTGTTTAGCTCATGAAAAATGGGGGCAAAACCAAAAGTGTTGCGTTTATAATTTTGTACAGTGTAGTTAATATCAGTAATATGCAGCATGCACGATACAAGGAAATGGTCATGTTCATTAAATCTAGCGTATGATTAAAACGATGAGTGGGCCCGGTGACGTTTTGCTTGACTCCAAAAGAGTTTATTAGGTCAGTAAACGCAAGTCCTAATGCATCATTTGTATTATCAACGTGAATGTTAAAATCTCCGACAATTAGCGCTTTATCAACAGTAACCAATAGGTCTGAGAGGAAATCTGCAAATTCTTTTAGGAAATCTGTATATGGCCCTGATGGTCTATACACAGTAGTCAGAGCAAGCCTCAGAATTCTGTGTTTTTGTTTCTGCTGGTGAATACTTTTAACTTTTTTTTTCTTTCTCGCAGCTGCGAGATGAAAAGTCCAGAGGAATGAAGAATGTGAGCTCTGTCTAGGAAGCGAGAAGCACCTGTGATCTGTGTCACGTTCACACGCTCTGACAGACACAGAGAGACGAAGCAGCACTGCAGGGCTCCACACACACACACACACACACACAGCCTCATTCGGCTTTCACTCCCAAACAGGTCACATGTTGCCTCTCATGGACCGAGAGGATGAACTATGTGCTTAATGACTAGTATTCCTTGTATATTGTGAACACACACCTCAAATGTCCAGTCCTCTTCTTCATTATCCAGGTACATTTGTGTCTGCCGGTACACTTGCCCCTCTCGCATCTGATTGGGTGAGATGTGAAACTCCACCCTCTGCAGGTCGAAGCCCAGCCCTGAGCCAATCGCTTTGATGAAACTCTCCTTCAGCGCCTCGGCGGACAGAGAAAGGGACCAATCAGAGGTAAGCAGGCCTCTGGATATGTTTAGAATGAAATGCTTAAATAATTTAGAGTATGTATACTGCATATTAAACATAGTATGCAAAACCAGTATGCAAGGAAAAACAGTGCACAATATAGTGTGTTTACTTGGCTATATGGGCTCACTTAAGAGACTGGTGGCGAGTTGTGCACGAGGAAACAGCATTCACTTTTTTTTTAATTCTTAAAGTAAAAATAATACATTTCTGAAAAAACTCCTATTAATTAATGTAGTAACTTCTTAAACTGTATTATTTTTTTTATTATTTTTAATTATATATTAGTGTTATGAAAAACATTCTAAAAATATGAATACAATTAATTAATTGTAAAAATGAATGTAATATTTTTGTGAACAATTTTTTTTAAATCAATTCTAAAAAATAATTTAAGTAATAATCTCTTGCACATTAAACATCACAACACATAAAACACTGGCTACTCTGGTAAAATCAGGATTTTAGTATACATATTCTAGTTATTATTGCAACACATTTATTTCTTGTTAAAAATCAAAGCAAAAACAAACTCCTTTGTTATAAAACTCAAAACCCAAACTGTTCAAAATCATTTAATTACTGTAAGATATTCAGCAGAAATCCTCAAAGGTAAAATGATTGAAAAATAAGGCAAATTATGCTATTTGTTTTTAACTAAAAATGTAAAAATGCATAATGTTCTTGTAGGGTTAGGTCTGGACAGCTAGGTAAGTGTGTGTGTGTGCTTGTAATAGTGACTGACCACATTCTCACCTACAGCACATTTTACTGATACCCATACGTGTGTGTGTGTGTGTTTATGAGAGTCCTCAAATGACCACAGACTGGCATAACTGAGTCATGCTGAAGTGATGAGATCACATCGCCATGGAAACAGGGATCAGAATTGGAACAGTTTCATCCAGCACAATTTCTCTCCCGCTGCGATATGTATGTAGATGTGTGTGTGTGTGAGTGTGTGTGTGCGCGCATTGCCTGGTGGTGATGATGATGATGCTACAGGAAGCAGCGGTTGCTATAGTTACCCAGTGCCTATAAAACATGTCCAGCTGGTCCCAGTCTGATCCGGCCTTCTGTATGTTCGTCCACTCAAGATCGGTGAACTGACGATTCATGATGCGGAAAAACTCCTGAACGGAGCTACTGCCTGATATGCACACAAAAATACATATAAAACACCTAAAAGCTCATATTCTACGCCTTTTTACCCTTGAATTTCACATTAGTGAAGGTTTTGGCACAAGAAATGTCATTTTTCCACCATTTCTCTGAGCTTTACATTTAAATGGACTGTTTTTTTTTTTGCTACTGTTCCTTCTTTAAAATATAATTGGCCTCTTTTAGGATTGGCTAACCTCTGTGTTCTGGCACAGTGGCTTAATATTGAACAGGTGTTGATATTTAAATGAAAGTGTCATGTTAATGAGCTCAGTATTTAAATGGACTGTTTTTTTTTTTTTTGCTACTGTTCCTTTAAAATATAATTGGCCTCTTTTAGGATTGGCTAACCTCTGTGTTCTGGCACAGTGGCTTAATATTGAACAGGTGTTGATATTTAAATGAAAGTGTCATGTTAATGAGCTCAGTTGTGATGTCATAATTGAAGAGCTTTTTTTTTTTTACCATTTATATATATTTTTGTAATATATTTTTAATTATAAAAGTAAAAATAAAAAAGTAAAAAATAATAAAACAATTTATAAAAAATACTATGTATAACTTTATGAACATTAAATTTTTTTTTTTGTAATTTTAAAATAATTATATATATAATTTAAATATTCATAATTTACATATTATTAAATTACATTAAGTATTATTATGAATAATTATTTACATTTTTAATAATAATATAACATATATGAGTATTATTACAAATGCTAAAATTACTATGAAAGTAACTTCTTGAACACTATTTTATATATATATATATATAATTCTAAAAATTATTAATGTAATGATTTCTTAAACTTTAAACAATGCCAGTATACTTTGTCAAGCCCCCCCCCAAAAAAACTAACTCATAGCCATGATGTCAGAATTGATGAGCTGTTTTTGCAATAGTTTAGAAAATGTTATAGTATATAAAACAGTACATCAAACTCTGTTTTTAAAAGAGCAAGAAAAATCAGTAATGTAATAATCATGTTCGGCACAGAAACATGATTCCTATGAGCTGATGCTGATGCAGATTTACATTTTATAGTAGAGTCAGAAATGATGTAATACAAAAAGAAAAAAATACCTTTTTCAGCTACATACTCTCTCAGTCTGCTCTACCTAAAGCACAGGTATAGAGCGACACCTGCTGGCCACTGATGGAACTGCAGTGCCTCTTGTATTATATTGGTTCAAGATGCTCAGGTGACTTAGTAAGTGCTCAAGGGCAGTGAAAATTACCTGGTCTGCTGGTCTTCATCACGTCTATGCCCACCTGGCGTCCCGGTTCTGCTGCCAGCACGGCATAATCTCCATGATGGGACACGTTAAAGTTCCAGTGGGTGACGCCGGGAGTGGGTGAGGTCCGTGGCAGGAAGGGTTTACCCCGTGCTGTTCTTTCCAGACGAAACCCGTCCCATGCAAAACCCATCTTCTCACACACCAGCTTTCTGATCAGCAGACGACCAGCCTGGTGCACACACACACACAATTGCAAAAACCAACAGACAGCATGATACTATGATTAAATAAATAAACAATGAATTAATGCATAAATAAATAAATAATGAATGCATAATAAATAAATTAAATATTAAAATAAATAAATAATGATTGACTTCATAAATAAAATAATTCTGTTAATTAATAAATGAATGGATGAATAAATAAACAATATATAAATAAACGAATCAATTAATTAGTAAATGAATGTATGCGTCAATAAATAAATAATGAATGCCTAAATGAATAAGTGAATTAATGCATAAATAAATAAAATGAATGAATTAATAAATTAATGAATGATGCAAAAATTAATGTGTAAATAAATTAACCAATTAATTAATAAACAATATTAATAAAAAAATAAGTAGATAAATAAATGCATAAACAAAATATATTAAATTATATTAATTGAATGAATCATTAAATAAATAATGAATGAATGCATATAATTTCATATCAATTTTAGTGCTCTTTAGTGAGTCTGTACTTGTATCAAGGAGTTTGCAGCAAAGTTGTGCAATGTAAATAAAGTGAAATATTAACAGAAAAAGCCGTAATATTAACATAATATTAAATATCAGACGTGCAAAAAAAAGTTAAAATGATTATTTATTAAGAACAAATTGATATTAATTGTGAAGTCTGTGCATTCATCTGTCTGTCGTACCCACCATGGCAGATTTGGCGTCTTTGGCGAACACGAAGCGCCCGATTCGTTCTTTCTCCTCCAGCTGAACGCACCGGGCCGCCAGTGTCCACTCGGAACGGGTCGGTACCCACGAACCGCAGCGGAACGCCCACCGGACCCCGTCCATTCCTGCTGACACCGACAACAGTCAGTGACAACGACCTATAGTCCTACTAGAACAAATACGCATAATTAACAGCTGTTAATCTATTATAAAATGACCGTTTATTATAATAGTAATTACTAATATGTAGTCAATATTATTACTACATATGTCTTATGCAATTTGTAGCATTTGTTTTGCTTTCTCTGGCACGCCTGCACATGTGTTCCAAACCACAACACACGGGAATCCGGAAGAATATGCTATGGGCGGGGCTGTTCAGTGAGCGCCTCATCTGATTGGCTGATGGAGAAGGCGGCGACGATCGTTGACCAATCGCGTAGGGTATTCGCGCGTTGTCGGAAGTGTTCGGCACAGTTCGGCTGAGGAGGCGGAGCGGGACGCGTGTGGATGGAGTGGTTGATGCTTTTCTCCACGGGTGAGTGTTTGAATAAATAAACCAAATAGTCATGACGTTTTTTTGTGGTTTGTGTCATGGCGTTTGTTTTATGTTTTATAAAGAGCCATATGTGTGCAAAGCATCATTGTATAGGTGCCTATAGAAGCCCTTTTTTGGCGACATGTTGATAAGTGAACTGCAAAAACACAACAGCCGCACTGATGTGTTTATGTTTGATCAATATGACGGTGTCATATTGATAATCACACTGTATATGGATATACTTGACAAAATATTTCCTGCAACCATAGTTTCTACAAAAGACACCATATTTACTACAGCTGTTCCCTTGTAATAATGTGCTGTGGTTGTATTATGGTATGAAATTGTAATAAGGTACTGCATGATGATTATGGAATCATATCATACGAACTTTCAGACTCTTTCTGTCATTTTTTAAAGTTATTTGTATATTTTTTAGGACAGTGGGGGCTGATACCACAGTTTTACCACAGTAACTGTGTATTTCGATTTTTGGAAATAAACTTACATGGCATAGCCTACACTACCATTCAAAAGTTTGCGCTCAATAGATAATATTTTGTATATTATATATTTATTTTTAGATAAAAATGTACATTTACATTTATGCATTTAGCAGACACTTTTATCCAAAGCGACTTACAGTGCATTCAGGCTATACATTTTTTTTTTTTTTTACCCGTTTGTATTTTTTTTTTTTTTAACTAAACTAAAAAAAAAAATTATTAAAAAAAAAAAAGTAATTAAATTAAAAATTAATACTTTTATTCAGTAAGGACACATAAAATTGATAAATTTTATTATCATTATTATTATTATTTTTTTTTACCTTTTAGTTCTAGCATATTAGGGTGATTTCTGAAGAATCATGTGACATTGAAAGATGGAATAATGATGCTGAAAATTCAGATTGTATCACAGGAATGAATTGCATTTTAAAATATATTACAATAGAACATACTTATTTTAAATTGCAATAATATTTAACTTTTTTATACTGTATTTTTGATCAAATAAATGCAGCTTTGGTGAGCAGAAGGCCGCTGATGTATGTTTTATAAATACATGCAATACATTTTAACTTTATGGTTTTATTCATCGTTGTTTTTGTGCACAGAAAATAATGTACAGATATGTCCGATTTTTTCAGATGTTACTGAACGTAAATGTATCGTGTGTAACTAAAACTGTGTTTTTGTTTTGTTGTAGGAGACCAGACGGTCTGATCCTGCTGTCGTCAGGTGACCTCTGAATGACCTCAACAACACTTTCCTACTAACAGAAACTTCACACCCTTAAAACTGTGCTACAGCTCTAAACGTGTGTCAGCATGAACTTGAAAATGTGTCTGGAGTGACAGAATTTGTTCAGCATCCAGTCATTTCTCAGCAGCCAGCATGGACTTCCTGCAGATGAAGCACCTGAAGAGGAAGAGGAAGAGCAACTACAGCGTGAAGGAAACTCAGACTCTGATCCGCGAGATCCACAAGCGACGTGAGATTTTGTTCTCCCGCCAGCAGAACATGGCCATCAACGAGCTGAAGCGGCGAGCGTGGGAGGAGGTGGCAGACAGCGTGAACGCTCTCGGCGAGGGGGAGCTGCGGACCGCGGCCGAGGTCAAGCGGCGTTACCTGGACTGGCGCGCATTAATGAAACGAAAACAGCTTCAGGCTGAGTTGGCGTCAGGATTGAAGCAGGAGTTTGAAGCTTCGTCTCCTGATAACGACACGTCTCTGGGTGGCGGTGACCAGTCGCTGGACCTCAGTGGGTTTTCCAAAGACTCGTCGTGCGACTGGCAGGACCTGACGGACCTCGGGGAGCCCAGCACACACACGTCTGGAGTCAAAACAGAGGACGATGAGGCCAGCAGCTATAGAGTATGTACTAGACACAGATACTACGTATTCAAATTCATCCTACAACTTTCATCAGATTGTCTCCTACTTTGATTCAAGTAATCCTCACTCATGGTGGGCAAAAGTCATTAAGCATTTTGATGTTGCAAGCTGTTTTGTTTGAAAGAAATTAATTTTATTTCGGCATGGATGCATTAAATTGATCAAAAGTGACAGTAAAGACATTTATAATGTTACTTAAGATTTCTGTTTCAAATAAATGCTGTTCTTTTGAACTTTCTATTCATCTGTGAATCCTGAAAACTTAATTGTATCACATTTTCCACAAACATATGAAGCAGCACAACTGTTTTCAACATTGATAATAATCAGAAATGTTTCTCGAGCAGCAAATCAGCATATTAGAATGATTTCTGAAGATCATGTGACACTGAAGACTGGAGTAATGATGCTGAAAATTCAGCTTTGATCACAGGAATTAATTACATTTTAAAATATATTAAAATAGAAAACAGTTATTTTAAACTGTAATAATATTTTACAGTATGCATCAGCTTTAATGCACTTATTAAAAATAAAAAAAGTAGTCAAATTTCAAAAGTTTCAAATACTCAAGTTAAAATGTAATGCCAAAGAATCTTACATAAACACACTTTGTTTTCACAAAATCAGTAATTTTCTGTAGCTGTTTACATGTAGTAGTAAAACTCTCACAGATGCAGTAGAAAACATCTGGCTCGTGTTTGCATTTTGTTCTGTCACTGGCCATAAGTCTAACCCTTAAAATCAGGATTAGGCATAAAGTAATGTCTTACATGTGAAAATGGGCTGAGAATTGAGCATATAGTTATAATCTGGTTTAGAGGAAGACAGGAATCATGTTTTTGTGGCAGTTTTTATGGCGATTAAGAGGAAATGCAAGACTTCTTCACCTCACAAATGGTTGTCGAGAGCAAAATTGCTACAAAATGCATCATATTTTGTGTGACGTGTGGTATGGCGAAACAAGTCTACTCAACCTATGCCATATGTGTGCTTGGTCTCATAATTGCTGCTGACTTTGTGTGTCTAATTGTAATTTTCCATCTCTCTAGTTGGAGGCGGAGGTTGGAGAAGGTGGTGAGGGTGAGGAGGACGATGAAGACTGTTTTCCCTCCATCCTTCCTGATATGGACCGCGAGGGCCGAGTTCCTGAGGTCTTCGCTCACATTGATGAATTCGGCATGCTGAGCTCCACAAAGCCCACGTTGGGCCCGACGGCGACTCGAGACCTGGGGCTCGGAGTCGGGGGCTTGTCCGGGATGGGTGTAGCTGGATTGGGCCTAGCCGGAGGGGAGAACACAGGTGTGCTGGTGGCGCTGGAGAGGCAGAGACTGGACCTAGAGAAACACCGCTTACAGGTGGAGTCCGAACGGCTGCAGGTGGAGAAAGAGCGCCTCCTGGTGGAGAAGGAGAGGTTGAGGCAGGGTGAGGTGGAGAGAGAGCGGCTGCAGCTGGAGAAGGAGCGTCTGCAGGTGGAGCGAGAACGATTGCGACTGCTGCTGGAACAAAACACCCCCCTGCAGCAGAGCCCCGCCCCCTCGATGTCTGTAGCCACGCCCACCACATCGTCCTCTGCCCCCTCGTCATCCTCAATGGATGGCGAGAAGGACAGGAAGCTAGTTTGGCCAATGGTGGTGGATTTGGAGGCGGAGAAGCTGAAGTTAGAGAAAGAGCGCCTCCTGCTGGAGAAAGAGAGACTGCAGTTCTTCAAGTTTGAGTCGGGAAGACTGCAGATTGAGAAAGAGCGCCTGCAGGTGGAGAAAGAGAGGCTGCAGCTTCACAAAGATGGACAGCAGATGGCGCTGCACTCATAAAACACCATATATACAGCTGGGTAGGAACAAAATTGTTACCGTAGTTATCTATTCATTTCTATGGGGAAAAATTCAAATATGTGTCTTTTGCACATTAATTAAAGCAAAAAGTCCCATTTTATTGTCAGACATTTGAAAAAGAAAGAAGTCAAGCAATGAATGTGAGAAGTTTATTGACAAGATGGGAAAAGATGCATGTGGACTCACTTTTGAACATATGCAGCAGTAGACTTTGTATTTTTAAATATAAATATGAAATATGTTAAATGAATCTCAGAAAATTACCTCATTGCACAGAAAAACAGAAGAAAACATGCGTCTTTTATCATCTTGTTGCTGAATTGCTTGTATTCACAAGTGTTGTTATTGTTAACTAAAAAAAACCTAAAACAATTAAAAAGCAGTATTATTATCGTTAACTGACAAAATATTTTTTATAAATATTAGATGAAAAACTTAACCGAAAATTAGAAATGTTGCCTTGCCAACTTACTGAAATAAAATAAGTTTAAGTACTAAAGTTAAATATTTAAAAGAAAACATTAAATATTTTAAACAAAAACTAGCAAAAATTACTTTAAAATAACAAACAAATTAAAACTAAAATGAAAATAAAAAAATATTAAAACTATAAATACTATAATAGTATAGCCATAATAGTATAAATAAATGCTATAATAGTACATAAATAAAACTAATATTACACAGCTTGTGTTTCAGCTTCTTTTTTTCAAAAAAATTCAGTCTTGAATTTTTTGCTTTATTTGAAGTGCAAAAATCAACACACTTTTTTGGTGCTTTCCTTTCTAAAAATAGCCAGATTTTAATATATTATTTATTTCTCTTGTTTTCCACTACAGAAATGAATGGATATCTATGGTAAGGAGGATTTATAAACACGCCGGCAGTATAAGACATGTTTCTGACTGTATCTATAGTTCAGGTCAGCCCACATGATTGCCTTCTGTTCATGCAAAACAACTCACAAGACGTTTTAACGCCGATTTGGTAGAGTATTGATATCTCGTAGAAATGTATGTAGAAGTATCTGAACGTACTTTTCACATATTATAAAAAGTACAGATGCTCCTGATTAATTTTTACAAGACGTACTCTGTTACCATACTGTGTTTAAGAGCTGGATTATATAAGTGCTCTTATAAGCTGTGTTCACACTACAGCATGGATGGGGACCAAATCTGAGCCCTCATTTATGTGGAATCGTGATTTATATGTTCGTATGTACAAAAAAATGTGTTTTATAAGTGAGGCCTGGTTTTATTTTGAACTAATCAGGTTTTCTCTGGTCTTGACGTCAATAATTGAATAAGCTGACCGAACACAGATAAATGTGTTTGTAAAACTATAGGTGCTCGGATTGAGTTTTGCTTATTCACACTCACAAACATGAATGTGAACAGTCAAAGCAAAAGTTGATATTTCATATGGGATATATTTTCGCCCCAAAATCAAGAGAAAAGGATCATTTTTCTGCATAAAGAATATTAGCCATATTTTAGGACCATTAAAGGAATAGTTCACCCAAAAATGAAAATGCGCTGAAAATTGACTTATCTTTAGGCCATCCAAGATATAGATGTGTTTGTTTCTTCATCGGAACAGATTTGGAGAGATTTTCCATCACTTGCTCACCAATGGATCCTCTGCAGTGAATGGGTGCTGTCAGCAAACCATTGTTTATGGCCAAAATATGAGTCCATAATCCATAACAATGTTTCCTCCAGTGGACAAGTCCATCTCCTGTTGTCTCTCTCATCATAATCCACCTGTTTTGGGCTGTTTTGGCTTGTAAACGGTGCTTGATCTGTACAGATTTCTCTCCTGATTCAGACAAGACAAGTTTTTCACTGGAAGAAGCGTTATTGTGGATTATGGACTCATATTTTAGCCAGAAGCAACGGTTTGAAGTTAAAAACGTCTTAATGCTGGATTTGTTTCAGCTTTTGTCTTCTCAAGACATTAACTGATGGACTGGAGTGCTGTGGATTATTGTGATGTTTTTATCAGCTGTTTGGACTCTCATTCTGACGGCACCCATTCACTGCAGAGCATCCATTGCTGAGACAGTGATTCAATGCTACATTCCTACAAATCTACATCTTGGATGGCCTGAGGTGAGCAAATGTTCAGCAAAAAAATTTTTTTGGATGAACTATTCCTTTAAGGTGTTATTTTCTTGACAACGTTTCTGTAGTGCATCTGGACACTTTCTTATTTTTTTCTTTTGATTTTGAGGTGAAACATATTCTTCACAGGTTTAGTGAGATTTCCTCAAAAAGGCCTGTATTGTGAATGTTGTCAGTGCTTATGAGTGTGTGTGTGTGTGTGTGTTCTCTTACGGTAGTTGTTTTCAGGTCTTGATGATCCTGAATTGCAGTTGTTGAGTGCTGATTGGTTTACATGTTTCTGTAGTCATGTAATTCCTGGTTACATTTATGCATCTTATCCAAAGCGACACACATTGCATTTAAGGTATACGTTTTTTATCATTTCGTGATCCCATACTTTGGGAGTTTCATTCGAGAGCGTGTGTAGCAGTGCATATTTATTTTGCCAAGTAGAATTTCAGCTCTGGGCCATTTGTTAATCTGTGATTGCCACACAGAACTTTAGCAGAAAATATGGTGAAAACCTATTTACCAGCAAGACCTTTTCCAGCATAGGCTTTTCATTTGAATCATCTGGATTCAGTCCAGTTCACTTTGCAATTTACTTCAATTGCATGTGGAACTTGATCTGTTTTTTCCATAAAATGGAAATGGATGTGCTGCTTTGTAACATGCAGACATTGAACAAAATGCAAAATGAAACAGCATGTCCATTTATTCTTTATGACAACAAAAAAATAGTAGTTCTTGATAGCTCGCTCATGATTTCATAATTTTTGGCCATTAGTAAAGGAAACAGTCCAGGTGTAACCCAGCAATCACTTTATTTGTATGGATTTGCAGCAGAAACACTCAGCATATGAAACAAGCCTTACAGTTCAGCTTCTCTCTGCATTTCTCGAATCAAGTGGAAAACCAAAGCTGTTTGGTGCCATGTTTTGTTTTTTCGTTGGATCTCCAGTGAATATGATTTCATGCTCAGATGAAGGTCGTGTAATTTAAAGACAAAAGGTTTTATGGGTGTTTAGTTTTTGTGAGCTGGTGCTGTCGGTGTTGATGGACTCAGAAAAGTGTTTTATTGCACTCTACGTGCAATATGGTGAATAAATGGTGTGCGTGTGTGTTTGTGTGTGTGTGTTTTAAATGTATGTTCCTGATGTGACAAAGCACAAAAAATAAATAGAATTTAAAGAATTGAAATGGCTTGATAAAACCAGTTTTCTTTCATGTGTCCACTGTTGAAACGGTAAGTTGTAGATATTTCTAAACCATTTGTTTTTGCAGTTTAATTTCTATAAATGGTGTGGGAAGGAAATGTTCATGATAGTTTCATAGTACAATGTTAGCTCTTATTTTAAACCATTCAGGAAAGTTGGCTTATATTTTCTCTTCTATGCTCACCAAGGCTGCATTTATTTGATCAAAAATACAGTAATATTGTGAAATATTATTACAATTTCAAATAACTGTTGTCCATTTAAATATATTGTACAATGTCATTTATTCATGTGATGCAAAGCTGAATTTTCAGTATCATTACTCATCAGTGTCACACGACGAAATGGGAAGTTGCGAAGGCTCTGAACTAGTTGTTTTTGCAGTTTAATTTCAATAAATTGTCTTTTTGGACCATTTTTGTGGTAGTTTCATAGTACAATGAATGCTCATATTTGTAAACATCAAGGAAAATGGCTTATATTTTCTTTTTGAATAATGTGTTCAGCCCATTTCCTTTGAGAAACGTTTTGTTTAATGCCTTGAACTAGGGATGTAACGATAAACCGCGAGCCGGTTGAAAATCGATTTAAATATATGACGATTCAAATCGGTTGAGATGCTCAACAAATCGCGATTCAATTAGGGTTAGGAGTTTATATGAATGTATGTCTGAGGGGAACTTACTGTCTTTAGAAAAGTTTAGATGGTATTTTTTCTATTCATCTTGTCTCTGTATAAAGCATATTAAAGTTCATAAGTGCAGCGCTGCTTTGTTTACAGCGGAAACCAAGGAAACGCTTTAAGCGCC
>NW_015660885.1:72572-88321 GCF_001515625.1 Sinocyclocheilus rhinocerous
TTTTTATGTATAGTTTCACAAAACTGAAGTCAAACCATTCTGTTTTTGCTTCAAATTTCGAAATTATACATTCTAATTTAGTTTAAAAACTGCTCATGTTGCATGTATGCAGCATCTTTGTTTGGATCATGATTAAAATGCAGTGGTTGCCTCTCATTTTAAATGTTAAGAGCACAGATAAAGCCTTAGTTTGTTTATATGAAGAGATTTATTTTATTTGTGTTACTTATTTATTTGATTTGGGGCTTGTTTTAAAATTTCAATTTAGTTTTGTTGTTTACATTTACATTATATTTAAATATAATGCTAAACGTTTTTATCCAAAGCGACTAACAAATGAGGACAAAACCAACAAAAGAGCAATAATATGTGCTATATTAGTATATTATTCAATTTCACAAAGAAACGTGCAGAATTTTGTCCAAGCAATAATAAAAGGACACATTTAATTTATAATTTGTCTTAAATCTCATTTTGTTAAAAAAATCGTGAATCGAATCGTGAGTTGAGTGAATCGTTACATCCCTACCTTGAACACATTATGATCCGTCTGCTTTCAGATGAAAGGACTATTTTGTACGTGACATAATCATTTAGAAATGATCCCAACAGTGAAGTCAGGAAGTGTTTCTCATAGAAATGTCATCCGGTGTGTAATATTCTGGTCAGATCCGTCACTACGTTCCCTGCTCTGATATCGCTATGATTCAGCTCTTATCTCTAGTATTTGAAGCTCACGAATGTCTGTATTTCTTACAGAAGTATTTGTGTTCGTCCAAATAAAGCCTGTGGGATTGAATCCGAGCAGTCTGGGAGAAGGGGACGAATTCAGAAAACAGCGTCTGATGCTGTGGGAAGGAATGGAAATCTCCAGAGAAAGCCGGATTTCTCCCAGATGAAAGCGAGCCTCAGATGTGTCTTGTCTGTAAGTGAGAATGAGCGCGATCTGGCCATCAGTCTTTTTCTTTAATACCGTCTGAAGTTCTATTGTGTTTTGTAAAGTCCGGATTATACCTCAACCGTCTTGAGAGGAAATATGTTGACGCCTACGGGGCCTTTTGTTCTGGTTCCTCAAAGAATGCTCTTCTTTTTAAGATCCGGAGTTCTTGAGTTAATGTATAATACTTTGAGGATACCTTTTTGTCATGCACTTGGTGTTTAGATGGTCTCCCTGTGTGTTTTGGAACATACTAGCTGGTTTCTAGGTGGTCTAGGCTGGTCTTAGCTGGGCAAAGTTAGTAGACCATCTTGGACCAGCAACAAGCCAGTTGGTTATACAAGTTTGAGATATACAAGGTGTTTTTGGAGAACGAGGTCTGTTCGAAAAGCTAATGAGCCATAGCTGAGGTGTCGGGTTGGTTGAGATGCACAAACAAACACATCAATGTTTTGAAAGTGCCAAAGAGTTACAGTGTTTCTACATTTTAACCAACCAAATGGTTTACTTATAGCTGACTCTTAGGAGAAAGTATTTTACAATAGCAAAGATTCACACAGAACAAAGTAAGTCATATAGGTTTGGAACAACATGAGGGTGAGCAAATCACTGTTTTAGAACATGGTAGATGGTTTCAATGTGGTCTAGGCAAGTTAGTAGACCATCTTGGACCAGCAACAAGCCAGCTGGTGTTTTTTTGGAGAATGAGGTTGAATTGTTTACTTATAGCTGACTCTGTACATGTATTGCTAATATAATGAGTAACTTACAACAATGTTTTTTGGTATTTGTTGCAGTAGTGTGAACTAGCTTTAAAGTACCAGTTCACCCAAATACCTCATTGCTTGGTAGATAGTTGCTAGCTAGTCAATGGCTGGGCAAAGTTAGTAGACCATCTTGGACCAGCAATAAGCCAGTTGATTATACCAGTTTAAGATATGTGGGGTGCTTTTTGAGAATGAGTTAGAATGGTTTACTTATAGCTGACTCTGCATATTAATCTGGTTTAGGAGAAAGTATTTTACCATAGCAAAGATTCACAGAACAAAGAAAGTCATATAGGTTTGGAACGACATGAAGTTGAGCAAGTCACTGTTTTTGGAACATGGTACATGGTTTCTAGCTGGTCTAGACTGGGCAACAAGCTAGCTGGTTACACCAGTTTGAGGTATTCAAGGTGTTTTTGGAGAATAACCAATGCTGAGTCAATGCTGGTTGGTTGAGATGCACAAACAAACACATCAATGATTTGAAACCACCAAAGAGTCACAGTGTTTCTACATTTTGGGGAAATGAACCTGCAAATGTTTTACTTAAAGCTGAGTCCGCTATTAATCTGGTTTAGGAGAAAGTATTTTAACTAGTGATGCAACAAAATGATTTTTTGGTTCCAGGGATTTTTGGAAAGTTTCCAGAAATGTACCACCGCTTTGCAACTCTAATTGGCATATTAGACTGTAAATGGTCATATTTCATTCACATTGTCTCATTTAAAGCATGAAAAGGAAAAAAAAAATTCATTTATTGTATAAATGTTCCAGTTTTATTTGAATCGGTGGGTACAAAGAGAAAAACAAAACCAAACACCAAAGGTGAGAATCGGGAGTCGGTGTGACCCCGGTGTGGTGCGACGTTCACATCTTAAACTCGTGTGTTTGTGCGAAATGTGAAATGCGTGGACATTCATTAAGGACAAAGACACGTACACACTGCATTACATCGGTTATCAAAACAACTGTTAACAGAACAGATGCCATGGTCTCACACGCAACGCTGCTGTTTTAGTTCAGATGTCCCTCTATTATATAGATTCGTTTCTGTATATATATAATATTGTGTGTTTATAAAAGATCTCTTAATTACAAGTCAGGTCTCCCTATTGCCATTATTGCAATTAATTATTATCTAAGATGCTTTATAAAAGAATCGTGTTCAGTTTTTACTACTGGTCTATTTACATTTCAGTCCAAAAAGCAAGCGGCTCCCGGCGGCGTCTTGAAGAAATCCTGTCGAGATGATAAAAGATGTTTCCGTCGTCCCCCTTCGTGGCTCCTGAGAGAATATCTACATACGGTTTAGTAGCTAGTGATTGTGGACCATGTAGTAAATACGTTGTGATTTAATACGTCTAATGCAGGTTTGCTGATGTCGGATGGCTAAACAGGGAAGCACGGCTAATGTCTCTACATTTACAGTTTACTGGTCGTGATTTTCCGTCTCGTATGCGATGATGTTCGTCCCCAAAGTTAGGATAAGGCATCATGGATCCTTGATGCTCGCCAAAGTCAAAGCGTTCATATCCATGCTGTCCCGGCTCGTTTACAATTGTTGACCTCTTTTCCGAGGGCTGAAAGAGTGCGTTTTCAGGTCAGTCGCGTTCGAACTGGCGACGGCGTGCTTCTCCCGTGTTTTGCGTGAAATCTGAACTTCGGTAGAGGGGTAAGATGGTTTAAGGCACAAGGTGAGTTTTTGGTTTCTATGGGAGGTCGGAGGACACCACGGCGAGGGCGGGGCCATGTCGGAAGGAGGGGCCATAGTGCACGGCCTTAGGGCAGTCTGGCGTCAGGACACGCCCATTTTCCCCAAGAGTCTGGTGTCAGGACACGCCCATTTTCCCCCAGGCTGCCCGTGATTGACAAGCGGGCCTTGTTTCTCATGGCTTCCGAGAAGGTGAGCTAGAGAAGGGGGCGGGACGAGAGGCAGAGTCAGAATACTTGGAACTCTCAAGGGGGGGGGGACAATATATGCAAATGGCACAGTGACATCACAACGGAACCACTCGACACATTCACATCGACAGAACGGAGAAAAGCTCAAGGCTGCCACACACAAATACAGAAAACATCTCAAAATGTACAACATGTCTAGACATCTGCATTTCTAACGCAAGCATGCAGCCCTTCGCTCGTGTTCCCGCTAACTCTAAGGATTGAATTGTACAGTGTCTCCTAACAGTCAACACTTTATATGTTCATACTGCTAATGTTTCGTAAGCAGGGGTCTGGAGGACAGTCGGATATTATTCAGTATCAGTACAGCATTATAGATTGGTTTGTTGATGTCGCTAACAACAAAAGAAAGAGAAACGCAACCAAACATCATTAAACCAACAGCCGTTTGATCTATAATGCCCTACTCGTACCAAATAACGCATTGCGCATAGCTGCTGTCTATAGCGGCGGATCTCAGCTGGTTTAGCTTTGTGCCAGAATTGTTTATCATTTTTAACCCTTGTATTATGTTGCGTGTCAATTTGGGTTTTGAGTTGTCGGATACACTGCTTAACCTATGATTTTTTTTTCTATATGTTGTGACTTTTTTATTTTTTATTTAGGGTCATGAACATGCATGCAAAGTTTTGTGTTGTGGAATGTGCATACAAAATTTATATAATGATGTTATATGAAAATATTTCATATTTCGTGGTTAAAGGCAGCCAGGGTTATTACACTCAACTAAAACTAAAACCATAAAAAGAAAACATTTTTCTTACTTAAAATAAAATAAACAATAACAATATATATATATATAATGTTTATAAATAAATATTATATATATATAGTTGCCAAGGCAACATTTTTCATTTTAATGTACTAATGTCACTTTATTTAACTAAAATAACTAAAATAAAAATTAATGAAACTAAAAACTATATAGACTACATATACTATATATTTTTTATTACTAATATATATATATATATATATATATAAACACAAAAAACTACTAAAAATGAAATAAACTGAAAATAAAAACTGATTCAACATATTAATAAAAATATAATTATAATAAAAAAACGTAAGATGATTTTATCCACTGCATGATGGCATACATTTTTTATCAGTTCATGCATGTTAATTTTTGCTAAGAATTGAACCCATGATCTTGGTGTTGCGAGCGCCATGCATTTATTCACGGATTAAGTGCTTTTCCACACTTCGGTTTAAAAACATTTTTTTGTTTTGTTTTTTTTTAAGTTATGGTACTGTTCATAAAATTTACAGTTTGTGAAAAAGTTTTAAGTTCTAAGAAGACATGTTTGCATGTTTATTTTTCTGTTTGTAATGTGTAAGTACTAACACGACTAATGCTAAAGACTTGCTATTTTTACCTAATGATTTACTGAAGATTTACTATATTTTTGTTTGTTTGTTTTTCATAGTGTGATTTTGGGTGAATTATATTGAATCCAATTGGGGTCAATCTGAGCCTAAAAAAATCGTGCCTAGAATTTTTAATATAATACAAGGGTTAAACAGTGTATTTGTTGCACAAATAACCATCTAAGTGACTGTTTCATTAGACTTTTGCGAATTTATGCCAAAATACTATAAAGTTTAATTTGACGCTTTTTGAAAGTGAATTGATTTATTAAGAAGATTATGTGGTTAGCTGCATGCTATTATTTGCATTTAGCATTGCTTTTGTCCATCAAAACCCACCCGTTGAGAACCGCCGGTCTATAGCAGAGAGCTAACATCTCTAAATCAGAAATATATAAGCAGCATTCCTTTATAAAGTGTTTGAAGGATGCATACTAAGATGTTTGGTTTGGTAATAATTTGAGCTCCTAATGCAATATGGCAGCTTTGTCCATGTGTGTGTGTGTTTGTCATCTTGTGCCGTTTGTTTTAATGCAGGTGTCTGAAACAGAAAGCCAACAGTGCAAAAACACCAGCGACTGCAGCCAAGAAGACCAAACCAATGCAATCCCAACACGTTCTAGTCAAGGCAGATGCCATACCAAAACAAAGAAAAGAACGACAGGCGACAGAAATGAAGGGGTCTCTTTCAGAAGTGAAGAAAGCAAGAAGGAACGTAAGTAAACGGAGGGATGGGAAGCTGTCACAACATTAGCGGACGTCTGCTGCAGCTATATGACAGACGAGGCTCAGGCCGAACCCCAGCGACCGCAAGCAGGCTTTCTGTCCTACCCCTATATCTTTACTGCGTCAGAGCCGTACACGTTGTATCCCTCTCTATAAGTGGCTAAGTTCTGCACACTGTGCGTTGGGCTGGGAGCGGGGCTAAAATTCAGTTCGGCCGATTCCACCTTCAGTTTCTTGGCCTCGGCGCGGGACTTATAGCAAAACTCGACCAGGGCCACCATCATGGCCAGACCCAGGCCGCCCACCAGGATGTAGAAAACTCCCGCCACGTTGCTCAGGCTCAGCGCCTGCGAGCTCTTGTCCTGGGAGCGAGAGGGATGCGGTGCAGAGGGGAAGGAGGGAGAAACGAGGCCGTTAGAGAGGCAGGAATTGGCGAGTGGAAGACTCAAACACATTTACACATGACAGATATTTAATTCAATCAGCTTGAATTACTGGTGCCATTGATTTAACATCATTACATTGTCCTATTACAGATAGCAAGAAATCCACCGTCATTTAGATTTCAAACATGAACAGAAGGGCTATGATTTAAATGAAATTCTAATCGTTTTTGGTGGTTTAGCTTAGTTCTCTTAGTGATTTCTGGCACCTTCTGGAACCAAATGATTGTATTTTGTATAGTTTTATTTTTTACACTTCTATAAGAATGTTTAAAAGGCATTTAAATGAATAAATTAATGTATCAAACTGGGAAAAATAATTATTTACAGTAAATTATTTAATTATCTAAATAATAGTTAAAATAGTTATTAAAAATTAATTAAAATAATAATTAAATATTTCTCTTATTTTGAAAAGAACCCTAGTAAGTAACTAAATGTCTATTTTACACAGTATATAGTCTTATATTTATCTTTATACTTTTATAAAAATTTTTTAAATGCATTTAAATTAAACAAAAATGTATAGAACTGGGAAAAATATTTAAAGTAAATTATTTAATTATTATTTAAATAATCATTTGTATAATAATCATTTTGTAAATTAATTATTTTAATTATTATTTAAATAATAGTTCATTATTTAAATAATGATTAAATATTTTCCCCAGTTTGATACATTAATGTGTTAATTAAAATGTATTTTAGATACATTTTAAACATATTTATTTATTATTTAAATTATAATGAATTATTTCTCGTATGTTTTTGTTGCATTTGAAAAAAAGCCCCCTCATAACTAGGTAAATGACTGTATTTTGCACATTTCTGTTCTTTTAATACTTCAAACAAACATTTTTAAAATGCATTTAAATGAACAAATCTATGGATCAAATTGTGGAAAATATTTAAAGTAAATAATTTAATTTTTATTGAAATGATAATTAATTAAAATAATTAGTTATTTGAAATATCACAAAAAATAAATTCATAATTGTTTCCTTGAAAATTATTTTTAATTTTTTTTTTTTAATTATACAACTTGGCACTCTCTAAGATGGCACAAAATAGCTGTATGAAATCTTCTACAACCATAAATTTTGCTCATCTTGATCAGCATTTGGGAAAAAACTAACTAACTAAATTACTTTAATTTGTATGGAATATAATCTTATAATCTTACAGCCGTAATGTGTTTCTACTAACTAGCCTTGAAGCTAATTGAGTGAATATTATGCCGCTGTAGTGCCATATTCTCTTCAATTTGCTGTTCATTTTAATGAACTCATCCATTAAACTGTAACAAAGCTGCATTCTAGACCAAACCGAACACTATTATGACATCATGAAAGAATCATGACATCACAGTGCAGCATTCTTGTATTGTGATGTCACAATGTTTCATTCTAAAGGTTCTACTTTATTTATTTATTTATTCATTTAGTTAAAATCGAAACAAATCTCTTTATGATGATGACACAGACATTTTAAGACAACAGTCATCTTTTTCTTTCTGAAAACACATCACATTCATTTCATGATAGTATTTGTGTTTTTCAGAGCTGCGGTTTTCAGGTTTGCTTGCGGTTTTCCGTCCAGAAACTGACCTTACTTCCCGAGTCCTTGGGTCCGCACTCGCCCTTATCGTACCACCATTTATTTTTGAGTTTGTCTAGCACTCCTGCTTCACTCAGTTTCAACACTGCCAGGTTTACCGGCGTTCTTCTCAGAGAGAATAACATAAATAACATCATAGGCCATGTTATTTTATGTTATTAGATTACAATACATCTTGGCACACAGCAGCACAGGAAGTGATGAAGCCGAGGTCCCATCGAGTGCACGTGTGTGAGCTTGTGTGTGTGTGTGTGTGTGTGTGTGTGTGTCTGTGTGTGTGGAGCCACAGACGTATGGATGGGATCTCGCTCCATCGCTTCAGGCAACAGACACATACTGCCCTGATTTCATTATCAAAACACAAACAATTACTGCTAATCCAGAACTATTGGCTCATCACAAACAGCCCAGAGCGCAGAGAGACCCACAACACACTGAAAAGAGTAAATATTTCTCATGATTTAACAACAATCATGTTATAAAATAAAACAAATTTAAAAAGTCAAACGAAAATAGATTGATAAATTAACTCTTGATCAGGTTTTTCGAAAGTAATGTTAATTTTTCAGCTTTTTCATTTAGTTTATTTAACTTATGACTCAAATTGTTATTTTGATATTATATATATACAAACGTTATGCATGTGTATTTATTTTATACTTTTTTATACAATTTTACATTTTCTTTATTATAACATGATTCAAATTGTTTTTCTGTTATTATAAAACAATATTACTCAAATCATTATTTTGTTGTTTTCTGTTATTACAAATATTACTCAAATAGTTATTTTGATTTTATATTTTTAATAACAATAAATAATATATAATAATACAAATTGTCCTAATTTAATTTTTATTTAATCAATCAAATTATTTGTTATAATAATTTGTATTATAATTACAAGTTTTCTGAAATGTTAATTTTTGAATTAAATTCTTTTTAACTTTTGACTCAAATAGTTATTTTAATATTACAATTTTTGTAATAATAACACATAATACATAGTAATAAGTATGTATGCATATATATGTGTGTGTGTGTGTGTATATAAATATAGAATTTGTATTTATTATTATTTAGGTTTTTGTTGTTGTTGTTTTGTTTTACATTTTTTATATGTTGACACATTTTCCTGAAATTAATGTTAATTTTTCATCGAATTCAGTTTACATTTTTCAATTTAACTTTTGATTCAAATTGTTATTCTGGTACTTTAATTTTTAATTCTAATTTTCATTTGATGAATTTCAAATAGTTATACATATGTTCACAGACTTATGGACCCTATATATATATAAAGCAACCATATTCTTCTTTTATTTGATTTCTGTGCAGGTACAGCTCTCATTTGTTCTTTTAGCAAATATTTCTGTTTTGACAGTAATTGCTTCCTTTTTCAGTGCGTTTCTCCTTCGACACATTTGTCGGTTTCTCTCTCGTTACTGGCCGGCGAGGGCCGTGGTGTCAGGGCAGATGTCTCTGTTGCATCACATTGTCATCTTTTTTTTTTTTACCACTCCTCTGCGTGTCATCGGTGGCTAACCTTCGAGTCCCCGCCCCCGCTGCCACATTCGCCCTTGTCGTACCACCATTTATTTTTCAATTTGTCCAACAGCCCCTGCTCATTCAGCTTTAACACGGCCAGGTTTACGGCATTTCTTCAACAAACCATAAACATCACATGAGAGCGGGCCGCACGCAGCCCGGGTTAGACGACACAAAACAAACAGAAAACAAGAGAGAACATAAGAGAGGCTCGTGGAAGGCAGCTGCTGTTAATGAGGCCTTTTATGGGATGTTTCTATCTCTCTTTCGCTCTCATTTTATTCCGTCTATCTTTCAAAAAGTAGTGTAATACTATATACTGAGTAAAACTAAGTAAAATACTCGTTGCATTAAACTAGTTTAGCAATATTTTCCACTACTGAATAAAATGTGAATTTAATAACATTTCTCTCAACTCATCTGCTATTTATTTTGGTACTGACCTTTCTGAGATTATAATTTCTCTATGAGTGATACATACAGTATGATGTTTAGAAATCAGCATTATTATTTTAAAACATTTAAAAACAGCATTTTTTTGTTTGTGTTTGTGAGCAGAATTGACAGTCGCTAAGCCCCGCCCACTATTTCAAGCTCCGCCCAGACGCGACACGATACGCGGATCTCGGGTTTCTATTTCTGCTGGAACAATAACAACCTACAATATATAACTAAGATAATCTCAAATAATGGTTATGTGCTTTATTTAGTCTTAACAAAGTTTTTTTTTGTTTGATTAGAATTTATCTGGGATAAGCCCCGCCCACTATTTCAAGCTCCGCCCAGACGCGACGCAGTGCGCAACGAGAGACAGGCGCTTTATTTAATCTTAAAAGTCTCTAATGTAAGTTTGAATATACCTTTACAAGCATACTAAAAATGACGATAGATAATTCACCTCCGATTCACCGTCGCTAAGCCCCTCCCATTATTTCAAGCTCCGCCCATATGCAGTGCGCGAGGGGATTAAACGGTTTCTATTTCTGCGCTGGAAAAAACAACCTCCAAACTATGACAGTGCTAATTTCAGATAATGATTATGTGCTTTATTTAATCTTAAAAATCTCTGATGTGAGTTCGAATATCATTTTGCGTGACCTTTATAGTCAAACGACAATTAATAAGTTGCCTCAGATCTTGTTCAAGTTGTGAACCCTATTCAAACAAACAAGTGTATCATATGGCAAAGATTGTTTCAGACACTCAGTATGTGTTTTTAATAATGTTAAAATGGTTTAATATTTATGAATTAGTACTTATCCACGTCGTCGGCAGTGCAGTGCGCTTGCAGAAATAGCCCCGCCCACACGCTCTTCTGATTGGCTGTGATATTTGATTTTTTTTTTTTTTGTGGCTCATGGAATATTGCATGGTGTCTGGTGTTACAGAACGTCCCATAGGAATTGCACTTGAGGTTTCTATGAACACTGTAATTTTCAGCAAAATGTGAAACTGAAATTGGATGTTTTTCTTCCATGGGCTGTCTTACAATTTTGACACTGCAATGCGTTTTATCTGCTGTTTTTCATTGAAGAAAATTGAACAGCGGCCAACCATTTGTGTGCCTGCATATCAAAACTGACATATTTCGAGTGTAAATGTAGACTGAAGCAAATTAAGATGTTCAGTAGGAGGATTTCAGAAACCTGGAGACTCTTACTGACATCAGAGGGAATAAATGAGAGCGAGAAACAGATGTGAGAGAAACATCCTCAGTGTTTCCACAAGCATGTCACATTTGATGAAGAAATGAGAAATACTGATGATGACATGAAACACTTTATGCTGCACAGTGAAAAAGGCAATTTTACTACCACAATGTGACATATTTATGATTTGTGAAACAAGAAAAAATGTAGAGCGGGACCTGATTTAATTCACTGTGAACTGATAAGCTCATGAAATAGATTGGATTGTGTATTAAGAAACTAAATATTGTCAGATATGATTTCATATCGACTTTTAATGTTACTTCTGCCTGCACTGCAAAACATGATTTTCTTACTTAGTATTTTTGTCTTATTTTCAATTATAAATATGTAAATTCTTAAATAAAGATACATTTACTTCAGAAGGAAAATGAGAAGAAATTAAGTCTGAAAAATGTATTAAAATTAAGTGAGTTTTTGCTTAAAACAAGAAAAAATATCTGTTAGTGCAGTAAGAAAATAATCTTGTTTTTCTTTGAAATAAGTTTATTTTTCTTACACCACTAACAGATTTTTTTAAACCATAAACTCACTTAATTTTGATATTTTTTTTTCAGAAAACAAGTCTTAAAGGGGTCATGAACTGAGAAAAAAAAATTCCCTTGATGCTTTGACATATAAGAGGTCATTGTACTATAAAAACATCCTGTAAGTTTCAGAACTCAAAACGTTCTCGTTAGTCTAAAAACGGCTTATATTGAAGCCAATCTGCCAAAACGACAGCTTGTGGAATGTGCCACTTTATGACGTAATAGAGCGGCTAAACCCCGCCTCCACAGAAGAAGATCAACACCTGCTTCGACATCACTGCCTGTTTAGCTCTGCCCACCGACTCACGCCTGTAGTGTAAATAACGAGAGAGGCAAACACAGGTCTACGCGGAAACCAAACGATAAAGATGCTCCAAAAACAACAAGACGTTATTCAGAGCCAAGTTGTGGAAAAACACAGTCTTTGCATCACCTTGCATCGGATCCCAACAATAGGAAAGAGTGGATTAGCTTTATTTTTAATGAAGTTCCAGACTCGGTCAGTAAGAACTCGCTCCTTTGTTCACTTCATTTTACCGCGGATTCGTTTACAAACAAGGCACAATTCAACGCAGGATTTTCAGAAAGATTGAAACTAAAGGACAATGCTGTGCGACTGTTGGATCCAACAGTAATGTCTCGCCACACAAGTGTGAGTAACTGTTTTTATTACGTGCTCACTATTGCTTTGTCTGATTGTTTGATATGTACTGAGAATTAATGAGTCCATCTGTGAAGGATGTAAGCTGTCAGATAGCGAATCACAGCAGTGGGCGTTTACTTCCAAGTCGACAATCCGATGCGTTTCGATGAGGGGGTCAAAACAGGACAGAAAATAGCCTATTACTTCTAAATTATGATGTTTTTTGATGTGAAAATCTTGATAACGTTATAAAATATCGTTATAAAATCATAAAAAAAGGCAGTTCTTGACCCCTTTAATATCATAAAACAAGACAAAAACACTGAGTAAGAAAATCATGTTTTTGCAGCGCATTTACAAATGACTTTCATTGGTGCAACATAATGTAGGATGCTTTTAGTTAATAATTGTTCTTTTGGATGTTATCATATGAAGACAAAATATTTTGTGTTGTACATACTGCATGCTTCATACGCTATTTAAAAACAGCCAGCAGGAAGTGTGCAGTATATACTATGCAGTACGCCAGTATCCACGTCCATTGTTTTGTTTTTCAGGTCTGTGTGGAGACTCAACCTGTGCAGCGTCTTTCATCTAAAATCTGCGGGAACTGTGCAATTTGTTTCTTCACGGGAAAGGATTTGTAGGAATGTAGCATTGCATCAGTGTCTCAGCAATGGATGCTCTGCAGTGAATGGGTGCCGTCAGAATGAGAGTCCAAACAGCTGATAAAAACATCACAATAATCCACAAGTAATCCACAGCACTCCAGTCCATCAGTTAACATCTGGAGAAGACAAAAGCTGGAACAAATCCAGCATTAAAACGTTTTTAACTTCAAACTGTTGCTTCCATCTAAAATACAAGTCTATAATCCATAATAACGCTTCCTGTGGATTATTGTGATGTTTTTATCAGCTGTTTGGACTCTCATTCTGACGGCACCCATTCACTGCAGAGCATCCATTGCTGAGACACTGATGCAATGCTACATTTCTCCAAATCTACATCTTGGATGACCCGAGGGTGAGCACATTTCAGCAGATTTTCATTTTTGGGTGAACTGTTATTTTAAAGGATCCACCCAGACATATGTGAGATTTCAGCAGAAGGAGATTCTGTCTATTGGTGTCAGTTTTAGAGACACAGAAAGAGTGACAGGCTCGTTTTTATGCGGTGGATGTAAGATGGCAACACAGAATCTGTAAACGCCAGCAGCATGTTTATAGCTGTTCTGGAGAGGGTAAACGGTCGGGGTCAAAGGTCACGGTGCTGAGATTAGTTTGCTGAACTGGCCGATAGCAACACAAGGAGACCATCAGAATCAAAATGATCAAGTACTCTCTCAAGGATGATCCACGCTCAGACGGTCAGTAAAAACCTCTCAGGCAGAACTGAATCTCCACACAGGTCAAAAACTGACCTCAGATCAGAACACTCATTGAAACTCATTTCAGCTTACATACGTCATAACAGCACATTTCTAATAATTATTCTGTATATTTAAAGACAACATGAATTAACATTTGCAACACATTCATCTTCCATAAGACTACTTTGAGCAAAGCAGCATATTAGAATGATTTCTGAAGATCATGTGACACTGAAGACTGGAGTAATGATGCTGAAAATTCAGCTGCGCATCACAGAAATAAATTACATTTTACAATATATTCACATAGAAAATAGTTATTTTAAATTGTAATAATATTTCAGAATATTTGTTTTTTTTCTGTATTTTTGATTGAATAAATGCAGCCTTGGAGAGACTTCTTTCAAAAACATAAAAAAAACTCCGAACTTTTGAATGGTAATAATATGTACTGATGCGTAATATTCAATAAGAGTACATTTATGTTTGGCAGTAAATGTTAATTTCATGTTGTCTTTGGAAATTTTAAGCAACTTCCACATCCAGAGGATGGCGTGGTGTAAAACATGCTGATAGTTTGTGCAGGAACAGTGAAAGAGATGAGAAATAATACTTGACAATGAAGATGTTAGACAGGATACAGGCTTGATGAGAAGAAATGAGCAACACGAGGCACGCGTTTACCTGAGCGCCGCTTCTGTGGAGGAAGAACAATATTAAACACACAGACACACACAGCACTGTCTGTGAGCTCAAACGCTGATATCTTGTGGGATACAGGAGCTTTTGTCTTTGAAAAGTTTCATTAATAAATAAAATGTAGCACTTTCTGAGCAAAATAGTAAAAGTAAAATTTGGTTTTGTCATTGTGTTTAAAGAGGTCATATCATGTCATGTCCTTTTTTAGTTTATAAAGTTATTCATATTTTCTTTAAAGCAAAAACAGTCAACTTAAACTTTACGTCTTGCCATTCTGATTTTTTTTCCTCAAATTCTGAGTTTACATCTCGCAATTAATAACACAATTCTGAGAAAAAAGTCTACATTGGAAGATAAAAAGTCTTACAAAGTTTTATCGTAGAAATGTTAAACGGCTGACAGTAATTCTAGTAAAGCAAAACTTTACTCAACTTTACTGAAGTATCTCAAATTTTGCCATTTTATACTGAAAATATAGGCTGAATCATTTCTGTGATGCATTTCAAAATGTAAGTGTGATGAGACAAGAAACATTCTGCTGTTTTGCATTTTCAACATATTATGAAAGTAAGTGAATGTGTGCATATTTTAAAATGAATATTATTTGCAAATAGTTCAAATTGATTAATTATTTTTGTTCTTTTTTCTTTATTTGCTTAAATCCATTTAAATCATTTAATCTCTGAATTCCGTTATTTTTCATTCCTACAATATTCATTAAACTATTCAATTAAAACTACAACCATAAAACATGTTACATGAAAGAAAAGTTACGTGAAACACAATAATATATAAAACCTGATTTTTTTATTTATTTCAGCTATTTGCCAGGACAACATTTCTTATATTAATTTAGTTTAATTTGATGTACTAAAATAACTCAAATGAAAATTAATTTAACACTTTACAATAAGGTTTCATTTGTTAACATTAGTTAACTATATTTGTTAACATGAACAATACTTGTACAGCATTTATTAAACTTAGTTAATGTTAAGTTCAACGTTTGCCAATAATACATTATTAAAATCAAGTTATATCCGTTAACATTAATGTACTATGAACTAACATGAAAATAAATTTTGTTATTAACTAACATTAACAAAGGTTAGTAAATGCTGTAAAAATATATTGTTCATTGTTAGTTCATGTTAGTTAATGCATTAACTAATGTTAACAAATGAGACCTTATTGTAAAGTTTTACCAAAATGAATAAAAACCATATAGACATATTTCGGGGGGAAAAAATTACTAACACTACTAAAAAATTGTTAAACTTGAATTTAAATTAAAATAAAAACGGAAAATATAAAAATAAAAACTAACATAAAAGCTATAATAGTATCTGAATTATACTATAGCCTGTCAGGTAAAAGCCTATTTCATTTATCATGATACGAGCCCTTAAAAAAAAAAAAAGT
>NW_015660885.1:88405-90803 GCF_001515625.1 Sinocyclocheilus rhinocerous
CCCAATAAAGCTAAAAACAGCAACTGTATATGTGACCACAAAGATATCACTGCATCACAGAGAGTACCGAGTGTGAAAACTGAGAGAAGGACAGAACAGACAGAGAAAAGAGAGAAAGAAACAGAGAGAAGCGCAGCAGGGTGGGTGGAATACTATAACAGCGCTGTGATTGGTCGGTTGTTATAATACTCCACCCACCTTAGCTGCGATCCTTTGGGCGTGGCCACCCCGTAGCCCTTGGAGTCCAGATTCCCTCCGACCTTCATGGTGTCGCAGGGCTTGCGCTGCTCCGTGTACTCGTTCATGGTGGACTCCAGCAGGAAGGCGTATTTCCCTTTGGACTTGCGCACGCGAGCCACGCCCTCGGCCGTCGTCTTGGTGAAGACCGTGGGCTCAGCCGACTTCATGTAACTCCACATTTTCTCGTACACCGCAATCTTTGACCTCTAGAGGGCGCAGCGAAAGACATGCAGTGAACACCGGGATGCTGTCGGTCCTGAATGCTTTGATGAAATCTGATTCACATCAATCACAAATACAGTGTTTTTAGACAGTGATGCATAAAGACAAAACCGGAAGATGTCAATATTTTATAGTATTTGCTTTAGTAATTGTGTCTTTTGTCACTCCTAGTAAGTCAAATGTCAGCTATCATAAAGAATTAAATAAAAAACACTAATATATGGCCAGTCATTGTCCCAAAATAAACCTCACATCCCAGTGTTATTTTAGTATCATTCATTTACTATTATAGTTTTTGTTAATATTTTAATATAAAATAATTTTTGTTAATATATAGAATATTAATACTTTCGGTTTTTACTTAAATTTTTCTTAACATTTTAGTAATTTTGTTTGTCATGGTTATTCGTTTGTTTTTATATATGTCCATTAGGGATGTAACGATTAACCGCGAGCCGGTTGAAAATTGATTCAAATATGTGACGATTCAAATCGGTTGAGATGCTAAACATGTCCATACAGTTTTTATAAATTTAAAATTATTAGTTTTAGTATATTTAGTTTTAGTACATCAAGTTAAACTAAATTTATTTTAATATGTATTTTATATTAACCAAAATGTTTTTTTAATGGTTTTAGTTTTAGTTAACTATAATAACCTTGTCTTACACAGTGCAAAGGCGTCTTCTATCATCCTGATGGCATTTTTTTATTTTATTTTTGCAAATGATTGACTGTCTGTACATTTCCTGCTCATTATATTAATATATGTACATGCAATATTGATTTGAGCTGAAATTATTTTATGATGCGAGAAGAAAGAAAGTGTGGAGTCTAGGAAACAGTCAAATTTACACTACTGTTCAAAAGTTTGGGGTCAGTAAGATGTTTTTGAAAGAGGTCTCTTATGCCCACCAAGGCTGCATTTATTTAATTAAAAATACAGTAAATATTGTAAAATATTTTTACAATTTAAAATATTTTTTCTCTATGTGAATATATATTAAAATGCAATTTATTTCTGTGATCAAAGCTGTATTTTCAGCATCGTTACTCCAGTCTTCAGTGTCACATGATCTTCAGAAATCATTCTAATATGCTGATTTGCTGCTCAAGAAACATTTCTGATTATTATCAATGTTGAACTCATATTACCCGTCTCTCTCTCTCTCTCTCCACCTATCTGTCTTTCTCCCTCTGTCACTTTGTCTTTGCTCTCTGAGTAAATAGCTTTTCCAGCTCCTCTCCCGTCTCTCTGTTGTAGTGCAGGTTTGGCTCTTATACTCTGATTACATTTCTGATCTATTACTGTGATGACTGAACTGTAATGTGCATGTCAGCCTGGTCTGTCTGTCTTTGGATGACTTAAACTACAAAACAAGCCCACACACACAAACATATTTTTGGAATAAAAGTTTGGAATAATTACTATTTTTTTATGTTTTTGAAAGAAGTCTCTTCTGCTCATCCAGGCTGCATTTATTTGATTAAAAACACAGTAAAAACAGTAATATTGTGATATTTTTTTTTTTACAATTTAAAATAGCTGTTTTCTATGTGAATATATAGTAAAATGTAATTTATTTCTGTGATGCGCAGCTGAATTTTCAGCATCATTACTCCAGTCTTCAGTGTCACATGATCTTCAGAAATCATTCTAATATTTGCTGCTCGAGAAACATTTCTGATTATTATCAATGTTGAAAACAGTTGTGCTGCTGAATATTTTTGTGGAAACTGTGATTCATTTTATTTTTCAGGATTCTTTGTTGAAGGAAAAGTTAAAAAAGAACAGCATTTATTTTAGATAAAAATCTTTTGTAACATTATAAATGTCTTTACTGTCACTTTTGATCAATTTGATGCATCTTTGCAGAATAAAAATATTAATTATTTTTTTGTAAAAATCTTAAATATATACAGTATTTGTGCTTTA
>NW_015660885.1:90878-119425 GCF_001515625.1 Sinocyclocheilus rhinocerous
TTATAGATCTCCACCAGTTGACACAATTCTACCACCACAAGGTAAGTCTAAATGCATTTTCTTTTGGTTTGATTTGATTTTCTGTTTTATTATAACCATTAATATTGTTCTCTCACCCTAAAGAACTCTTTGGTGGAACCGGAATCAAGAGTCCCGTAGGCGATTTCTGTCTGTTTGGCGAGGTCTTCTGCGCTCTCGATAGGCGACACCATTCTCTCCACGGTGAGGAAGGCAGCCAGGTTTGCCGTGTAGGAGGAAATGATGATGAGAGTGAAGAACCACCAAACGCCTCCAACTATACGACCAGACAGAGACCTGAGAGACACAGAGACACAAGGAATCTAGAGTTAAAACACTCCATGTTGAAAATCACAACACATAAATTCCGATTGTCATCATGCCTCCATCTGATTACATCTGGTTCATTCCGAAGACAAACGTTCACATTATGCAGCATGAAATTGCTCATCTGTAAACTGCTGTTTCCATTTTGTTGACACACAATTGTCGATTTATGAAAGGTACAGAGACTGATTGCACCAGTGCTCGTTTATTTAGAGCTTTCCTGCATCAATCAGACCTAAAAAATACATGCACATATAGCACTGAACACAGGTTTTGCAACTTTGCAGCAGACTGATATATTACAGACCTTGTCTGGAGACAGTTAAAGTAATCCACACCACTCCAGTCCATCAGTTAACGTCTTATGAAGTCAAAAGCTGCATGTTTGTAAGAGACAAATCCATCAAGACGTTTTAACTTTGAACCACTGCTTCTGGTCAAAATACCCATAAAAAAGTCCATCTGTTGTCTCTCACATCAAAATCCAGCCACATATTTGTTTAGAGCTGTTTTGGCTTGTAAACGGTGCTTGTGCAGATTTCTCTCCTGATTGAGACCATACCACTTTTTAACTGGAGGAAGCGTTATTATGGATTATGGACTTGTAGTTTAGCCAGAAGCAACGGTTTCAGCTTTTGTCTTCTCCAGATGTTCAACTGATGGACTGGAGTGCTGTGGATTACTTGTGGATTATTTGTGATGTTTTTATCAGCTGTTTGGACTCTCATTCTGACGGCACCCATTCACTGCAGAGGATCCACTGCTGAGCAAGTCATGCAATGCTACATTTGTCCAAATCTGATGAAGAAACAAACTCATCTACATCTTGGATGACCTGAGGGTGAGTAAATGTTTAGCAAATTTTCATTTTTGGGTGAACTACCCCTTTAAGCTCATTGACCTTCTGTTGTCTCCCTCTTAAAACACACATTGTACAAATAGTTAGAAATAGAAAATGAGTAAGATATATTAGATATAGGTTTGATTTCATTTTGTCTTCATTTTTAGACTTCCAAACAATCTCTGGTCTCACTCCGCAAGATAGTAATATTACATTTCTGCTTTAGAAATGACTTTACACTATTTCAAGAAGTAGCAGAACACTCATTATAAGCTTATAAGACTGCAACGCGTCTGTGAGGCCTGCAGTAAATCCAGGACAAATTAGAGTCTTCAAAACGAAATCAAGATCTCATTATAAACGCACCATTCTCTCACTTCATCTACTGAAACACACCACTAGCTACACTGACCTGGGTTCATCAATAAGAATGGAAGAACACGCAGATTCATTCAAAAGCCTTAGTCAAATTTAATTACCATAAAATACCACGCAAAATGCATTTTATACAGTAGTACGCTGCAGGGAACGGAACGGTTTCTTCACAGAAGCTGTGATTGTAATAAACTCTGTAAAAATGTCTATAGAACTGCCCAATTGAGTTTCAGGCCAAACTAGGCTGTTTCCCATTGGTCCTCTCAGTAGAAAACAAAGCCATCTGTTTATTTGGTTCTTGGTCCATTTCACAAAGTCAAACTCATTCTACTGTCACTCCATTATGAGGAAGGATATTATCTCACATCGATCATCTTGGACATTTAAAAAAAAAAAACGGATTAAATTAGAATAGGAAATGGGACCATATTAAAATATAAATATGAAGCCCTAATTATAAATATAATTATTAGATTACTTTATTATTAATGAGATTTTTTTTTTAATGGAAATTAATCATGAAGGAAGTCAAATAAAGATGATGTTGATCTTTTTCTACACATTATGCATATGCTATTATTTATTAGTGAAGTTAGTTTTTTATTTATTTGTATACAACTCTACTTTTTCACAATAGGCGATGCTTTACAGAAAACAAGAGCCTGAAAAGTAACAAGAACTGCACTGATTCTCGGCTTTTAAAGAGCGTTTACATTCTAACCAATCAAGATGCGGTTTGAGTTATGTAGAATTGGACCAATCAAAATGTTGCGATTATTAGTGAGGGGCGGGGCGAAGCAGCAGCGTTCAGAGTGAGGTTACAGGTGCGAGAGTGGAAGAAGTTCATAAAAGTTAAAATATGATGTTCAAATATATTGATATTGATGATTCAAATATATAGTTTTTTTATTTTGGCCAAATATATATATAATGATTATCATTAAAATAAAACGCAAGTTTAGTTATGGATTTGTTTTTTTCCCCGGTTGTCAGTGAAGACACATGTGATGTAACTATGCCCTGTCCACACGAACGCGGTTATTTTTAAAACCGCAGCTTTTTCCTATGCGGTTTGGCCATTCGTCCACACGCAAACGCAGCACCAGTTCACTGAAACCGAACATTTTTGAAAACTCCTGTCAGGGTGGAGATTTTCAAAAACTCCGGTTGCAGTGTTATCGTGTAGACAGCGAAACCGGAGTTTTTGGCTTGTGATGTCGGAGCCTGCGCTGTTATCTCCGCCTACTAGAAACTTTTTCAGGCTTCTGATTGGCCAACATGGCTTTACGGTTGAGATTATATTGCCACCTGTTGGTTTGGCATGCTCTTGACAGTGCTTCATGGCATGCGTTTGCGTTTTCAGTTGGACGGAGATTTTTTTTAAAACGGAAGAAGGAAAAACTTGTGGACGTGTGGACATGAGACCCCATCAAGCCTGAAAAGTTTCGGATGTTCGTTATAAAAGCTCGTCGGACAGTCGCTTTAATCGTCAGTAGCGTCTGCGCATGCGTCACACAGCTAAGCGTTTTTCCCTATCTTGTGATTATAGGCTACGAGAAGCAAATGTTTGTTGTTAAACCACACTACAATTCATTGAACGCACTGTACTTCTATCCCTCGTTTTCATTATTGGAATAAATTAAATATGGCTCTACCCAGACTGAAGTCGGTTATTGAAAGGACTGGAATTCGAATGTGAAAATTTGCCGAAAAATGGTAAACATGATCGCACCTTTATAGTAATCTTTCTCGCTGTGCCATTGCACTGTTAGGGGCCGTTCACACATAATGTGCTTTTCCATGTTTTTCTATGTAAACGCGCTAGACGGACGGTCTTTGCACCAGAGATGGGCACAAATACATCAACAATAGGGATGGGTGTATCGATCCGAAGTATCGATATATCGATACTGACATCAAATGTTTTTAATTAAAATACAAACAATATTTACAAGCAATCATTTGAAGTGCAAGAGACAGTGCCATTATATTTAGTAATACTGAGTTAGATACACTACACATAATAAAAAAGAGAAGTGCTTTCCCCTCCTTGAACAACTTATAAACAAATTCTTTAACTCTAACACTAGACAATATATTGATCCATATTTATTCAAATTTCTTATGTTCACTTAAGACACAACCGACTGTGCTTGCTTGAATACCATCAAGCATGTCTACGCTTTATTTTTTCATGTTTCTTCATCGTTCCTTTGTCGTTTCTTTATCAGCATGTCAAAAAATGAAGCAGTCCTGTGAAACTGTATTGTCATACCGCCTAGTCCTACTCCAGAGGATGCCTCAAGCTATTTCAGAGTCAACAGTAAAGATTAACTCCTAAAAATGCTGATATTTAGCTGTTAAAGGGCTCTATGTAGAATTCAGAAACCCTTGTTATTAGCGACACCGGTGGCCATTAAGTGAATTGCAGCCAGCAACTTATTGCTCATGCTCTTGCACAAACTCCATAGTAATGCGAGCAAGCGTAGGCCAATGCGATTCACAGACATCATGAGGTTCATTATAATTCACTGTTATGACATTTTCCCCAGCAAATCCGCCCTGAGTCCTTCACATAAAAATTAGTCTACAGGCTCTAATTTTTAAAAGTTTCGTTACATGCTGTTCACGCTAAGAAGCGATTGATACTTGAAAATTCTTTCATAAAGCCCCTTTAAAAATGTAATTTTGTCCATAGAAACAAGTAGCTAACTTTAGCAAGCAAAGTTCTAGAGCAGCACAGCTTTTCCTTCTGTCCTGTAATAACATTCAGTGAGCAATATCTGGTAGTATATATTTTAGTACATACTTGGCCAGTTTGCACTGAGCACCAAAACAGCTTCTTTCATAGTTTTGTTTGTTTGTTTTTTCCAGTTGGAAGATGAAACCATGGACAAATTAAAGGGTTACGTTCACCCAAAAATGCTAATTCTGTCATTAATAACTCACCCTCATCTCGTTTCACACCTGTGAGACATTTGTTCCTCTTCCGAACACAAATAAAGATATGGTTGATGAAATCTGAGAGCTTTCTGTCCCTAACGCAACTTAAACATTCAAAGCCCAAAACGGTTGTAAAGACCTCGTTAAAGTACTCCATGTGACTCCAGTGGTTTAACCTCAATTTTATTAAACATAATTTACAACTTTACTTATGAAAATATTGAGTGCACCAATCAGAAGGCCCTGGAAGTGTCACAAGCTTTTGTTTACAGTAGCAAGTTGGCATGGCAACATTTTTTTTAAACATTCCTGAGTGCTGCGTCTCATGTTTTTAGATGCAAAAAAAAAAAAACCGTTCTGTGTGAACGGCCACATAGAATGTTCAGAACTGAAAATGTAACTGCCAGTGACGTCATAATGGCCTAAAAAAAAAACATTCTGTGTGAACGCCCACATAGAACGTTCAGAACTGAAAATGTAACTGCCAGTGATTTCATAATGGCCTTTAGAATCCTGATGTCATAATGTCTGCTTTTTAAATTCTGATGCTTTGACTTTCTACTGCTTTTAGATCATTTTACTTGAATCTTTAACACTGGAGCTAGCAAGTCATGATGTCAGTTCACAGTTGAGCTCAGTGGGCACTGTGTATTTAAGGCATATGCGTGGTGTGTGTGCAGTTTGTACTGTCACTGCACTGGCAGGAATTCATTTTAAATGGAGACCGTTTCAGCCATGGGTGTCGGAAGCAAAAAAAAAAAAAAATGTGGGGGGGTGGTTCCAACATAGTGTAACTGTAATTCAATGCTGCAACAAACACTACACGATGCCTTTAAAAGCAACAGGCGAACAAGTGATGAACATTCACTTAAAGGATTAGTTCATTTCCAGAATAAAAATGTCCTGATAATTTGCTCACCCCCATGTCATCCAAGATCATGTTCATGTCTTTCTGTCTTTTTTGAGGACAACAGGATTTTTCTCAATATAATGGACTTCAGTGGGGACCAACGGGTTGAAGGTCCAAAATGCAGTTTCAATGTAGCTTCAAAGGGCTCTACACGATCCCAGCCGAGGAATAAGAGTCTTATCTAGAGAAACGATCTGTCATTTTCTTAAAGGGGTGGTTCATTGCGATTTCACTTTTTTAACGTTAGTTAGTGTGTAATGTTGCTGTTTGAGCATAAACCAGGATAAAACCGTATATTAAAAGCTAACATAAACATTTACAACAGCGTATCTAAAAGTATGAGACAACAACAAACAAAAAACATAGGACTACCATTAAAAGCCGTGCTTGCACAGGTTCTGCACGATCCTCTTCACTAATATCCTCTGTTTCTCAATCGAGCTCAAATTGATAAGCTATATTAACAACGCCTTTGTTTACAATACAACCAGAGCACATGCCGCTGAGGAGAGGGGCGGGACGTTTAGACGCGCACTAGAGGCGGTTTCAATCACAACACACTGGGCTAGCTAACCAATCAGAGCCCATTGCCTATTTCTGAAGGAGGGGCTTCATAAAAGAAGGAAATTGATCAGCACGTTTCTCAGAGAAGGGACAGAGCGGTGTGGAATAAAGGTAAATTATGTGAAAAATAATGCGCTTTTTTTTAAATGCAATTAACACATATTAGACTGCACCCCATAAACACAATCAAGCCTAGAAAACAACCACTGAACCACCCCTTAAACAAAAATAAAAATTGGTATACTTTTTAACCACAAATGCTCGTCTTGCACTAGCTTGACTTCACGCATCACATAGTCAGGGTGGAAAGGTCACGCGTGACGTAGGCGGAAGTACCGACCCAGTGTTTACAAAGCGAGCGCGACCGCGACCTTTCCAACGTGATTATGCAATGCGTGAATTTGCGGACGTGCATCGTGGAGCTAGTGCAAGATGTGCATTTGTTGTTAAAAAGTATATAAATTTTTATTTTTTTTATAAAATGACCGATCGTTTCTCTAGATAAGACCCTTATTCCTCGGCTGGGATCGTGTAGAGCCCTTTAAAGCTGCACTGAAACTGCAATTTGGACCTTCAGCCCGTTTGTCCCCATTGAAGTCCATTATCAGCACTGCAGAAACACAGAGACAGGGAGAGAGAGATGGGGAGGAGCAGAGCAAGAGCGAGACATTGACCCTATCTAAAGAGCCATGCCCTCCGAGAATACATGTACTGATGAGAGAGCAAAGTCACGGCTGGAAAGGACAAATCTCTCTCTCTCTCTCTCTCTCTTTGGATGGTGGATGAGGTGATAAGACGGTCCTTTTGATGCCTGTGTGTGATTGCGTTTATCCGTGTGCCATCAGCGGTCATAAAGCAGCACTCTAATCGCGCTCTGATGAACTGCTGCTGTCTCTTGCATCACATTTAGGCGGGAATCCACTGATGGCGTCGTTTTAGGATCTGATTCACTGAAGGAATTTTTGCAAATCAAGATATGGTGCAAACGCAGACAGTAAATCTGTGCTGGACAGATTTATTGGGACGTGGTTTCCCATCATGTTCAACTCACTAGTGCGATCTGGCACTCAAAAATGTATTTAGGCCTAAACTTAAGATTAATATATTTGAACTGCATATACAATTTCCATGCATTTGGATTGCACAGTTTTAAAATAAATTAATAAACTTAATGTGATGCATATTTGTCAGTCACACATAAATTAAATGGGTCAGATTTCTGTAATAGTACTAATAAGCTGAATGTGTTTTAAATACACAATAACCAGGTTTATATATTTATCATCAATCCAGTTGTTATAATCTAAATTTAATTAACTGAATATCGCTTGTTCCACAGCTAGCCATATTTTAACGGTTCATTCTTTTTAACTAAATAAATGTAATTGTTTTCAAAATGAACAGATTTGTGCTGATTCCAAGCATTTTGAATAAATGCATTTTCAAAAATATGTGACCCTGGACCACAAAACCAGTCTATATATATATATATATATATTTATACAATAGCCAAAAAAACATTGTATGGGTCAAAATTATCGATTTTTCTTTTATGCCAAAAATCATTCGGATATTAAGTAAAGATCATGTTCCATGAAGATATTTTGTAAATGGCCTACTGTAAATATATCAAAACTTAATTTTTGATTAGTAATATGCATCGCTAAGAACTTCATTTGGACAACTTTAAAGATGATTTTCTCAGTATTTTGATTTGTTTGCACCCTCAGATTCCAGATTTTCAAATAGTTGTATCTCGCCCAAATATTGTCCTATCCTAACAAACCATACATCAATGGAAAGCTTATTTATTCAGCTTTCAGATTATGTATAAATCTCAATTTTGAGAAATTGAACCATATGACTGGTTTTGTGGTCCAGGATCACATATGATTAATTAAAATCAAATAGATGCAAATAGTTAAAAATAAACTGTAATTATTTAATGTTTTTTTTTTTACCTGTTGCTTACCCGTTTCATTTATGCATGACTGAAAAATATGCATCAGTTTATTAGTTTGTTAAAGCTCTGTAATATTTGGATTTATGCCCCATTAAAATGCTCATCTCCATCATTTGATGAATTACTCCTGCCATGATCACTAGAAAATGTACACAAATGTTTCTTTTAAATGAAATTTCCACAAAATGTACCACATTTGCATCATTAACTGCACTAGACAAATAGTGCATGACTTAAATTAATTCAGTACATTTACACATTTGAGATACACTTTTAAAAGATATTCACATTGGATGCAATTCATTATATCATTTAGCGGTTATGATATTGTGTATTTAATATGGCTAAAATACTGCATTGTACCAACAGCATCTAGAACTATTAGTTTAATAAAAGACATTGCAGTATCTAAACATGCATGTTTACATTGTTAAAGATTATTATGAATTAAATTGGGTGTTGATTGTGTGTTTTGATGCATTACGTTATTTAAATGAATACCTGTGAATAGGCAAATATTAGTGCTGGGCGGTATGACCAAAAATGTATATCACGGTATTTTTCAAAATTATACCGGTTTCACGGTACATGACGGTATTTTTTTTTCATATCATATCAAAAATAAACACCGGTATTCTGTATGAACCGGTATACCGCCCAGCACTAGCAATATTATATACATTTTTAACACATATTAATTTTTATCAGGACATTCAATGCCTGGGAATCGAACACATGACGTTGCTCTACTATTAGACTGATTAAAACCTGATAACTTGAGGTTTGCGGCCGATTCATTAAAAGAACCAGCTCATATATAAGTCACTTTTTTGTGAATCAGTTTGTTTGTTTGTTGCATGCAAACAGATCTGACCTGGTCTTTTTATCTCATCACATTCAGTTCAGACAGCGATCTCACATTCACAACAAGGGTAAAATATCATTTCTTTTGTAGTGATGCTGTGGATTCAGCATCAGCACAGGAATCACTACTCTATAAAATCAATCCTGCTGAGGCAGACAGAGAACGAAAGACTGAAGTGTTGTAACAGAGAGCTACTGTATGAAAGACAGAGGAGAAGCTGAGTTTGATAACAGTGGAGGAGACTGAGAACAAAAAATATGAAAGGAACAAAAGAGCGAGAGACACTAGGAAGCTGGAGAGAGATGTGACCAGCAGAACGATCCGCGTGTGTGTGTGTGTGTGTGTGATGCATCTTGACAGGTGTGTAACCTTTGTGCTAATGTGTGGCCGACCTCCTCCGGTTAAAGGGGTCATATGATGCGATTTCAAGTTTTCCTTTCTCTTTGGAGTGTTACAAGCTGATTGTGCATAGATAAGATCCCTAAAGTTGCAAAGTCTAAAGTACTAAAGTCTCAAACCCAAAGAGATATTCTTTACCAAAGTTAAGACAAAAATGAAAATTTGCTGAAATTGTACTCGCTCTCAGGTTACCAACATGTAGATGAGTTTGTTTCTTCATCAGATTTGGAGAAATGTAGCATTGCATCAGTGTCTCAGCAATGGATGCTCTGCAGTGAATGGGTGCCGTCAGAATGAGAGTCCAAACAGCTGATAAAAACATCACAATAATCCACACCACTCCAGTCCATCAGTTCACATCTGGAGAAGACAAAATCTGAAACAAATCCAGCAAACAATCCATCACAAGATCTTTTTAACTAAAATATGAGTCCATAATAACGCTTCCTCCAGTGAAAAAGTGGTCTGGTCTGAATCAGGAGAGAAATCTGCACAAGCACCGTTTACAAGCCAAAAACAGCTCTAAACAAATATGTGTGTGGGTTTTGATGTGAGAGACAACAGGAGATGGACTTTTTCCATGATGTGATGCTACATTTCTCCAAATCTGATGAAAAAACATGAACTCATAATTGACTAGTTCTACTTTGCATGTTTATACAAACTAAAAAAAGTGTACTAGAAAAGCTTTTAAATATTATACTAACACACACACAAGCCATCAGGCACAGCACGACACATAATCAGACGTGCGCAGTCATAATACAGGGAGTCTATGATAAATGTGCACATCACAGGATTAAGAGCAATAATCCTTTAAGAGGAAATTATCTCTGCGTGTGCCGCATGAATCACACGCCGTGTCCTAAAGCTCTGCTGCAGTACAGAAACAACACGCACTCTGACATCATCACACAATACAGCCAGCAGCGCATGATATTTGGAAGAAATATTCTTGTATATGTGATGCATTATAAAGAGATTCACATTGCATTATGATGTACGTTGCTGTGCATTATATCCTTTGCAATTTAATGCAGTATGATGCCATAGCTATAGCTATTATATTGTAAATTTAATATGGCTAGAACACTAAATTGGCGAGTTAGCATTCAGAACTATTATTTTTATTTAAAAAAATGAGGATACTTAAATATTCATGTTCACATAATGCATTAAATACATATTAAATTGAGTGTTTTTATATATTATATTATTTCAATGTATAATCATGAATAGACAAATATACTTTTTTTATTTTTAGAAACTTTTTAAAAAACGTTTCTTTTCATATTATTTGTTAATATTTTAGTGTTTTATTGAATTGTGTAAAATGATAAAATATGCTTTGATTGTATCTCATTTATACACACACACACACGTATGTGTGTATGTAGTGTTTTTATTAATATTTTAAATTTTTTTCTATTTTTATTTTCATTTTAGTTCAAGTTTTAGTAATTTTGTTGTGTGTTATTGTCATTTTTAATAGTTTTGGATTTGAATTTTTTTTTTAAATATGTCTATATAGTTTTTTATTTATTTTTTATTTCAGTTTTAATTTTAGTTTACTTTTAGTTATTTTCGTACATCAAGTTAAATGAAATGAAAACGATAAATTTTGTCTTGGTAACTACCTGAAATGAAATGTTTATTTTTTTTTTAATATTAAAAACATTTTTTACTATATATACTATATTTACTATATAAGTAACAGTGTTGTTTTAGTATCATTGATATACTATTATAATTTTTTTAATATTTTTATTTTCTGCTTTTATTTTAATTTTAGTTAAAGTTTTAATAATTTTGTTGTGTGTTTGTGTCTTATGTATGGATTTTTAAACATGTTTTTGTTTTTATTTTTATTTCAGTTTTAGTTTAGTTTTAGTTCATGTATTTTAGTACATCAAGTTGTAAGAAACAAAAATGTTTCACAGTGTTGTTTTAGTATCATTGATATACTATTATAATTTTTTTTAATATTTTTATTTTCTGTTTTTATTTTAATTTTAGTTAAAGTTTTAATAATTTTGTTGTGTGTTTGTGTCTTATGTATGGATTTTTAAACATGTTTTTGTTTTTATTTTTATTTCAGTTTTAGTTTAGTTTTAGTTCATGTATTTTAGTACATCAAGTTGTAAGAAACAAAAATGTTTCTTCTCATATTATTTGCAAAATCTACAATCAATATTGTCAGCTGAAAATAAACAACAGTGTTTTAGAGAATTGAGTAATAAAATAAAAAAAAGATAAAATATGCATTTTATGATTGTATCACATTTGCCTTTATTAAATGCCATTATATCGGCCACTTTAGATTTCATTATCATCATCAACTATTTAAAACACATATTTGTTGACACTATTTCTAATGCATAAAGATTTCTTCAGAATGCATTGCATACAGTATGCAGGCTTCACGTAAAGTGTGACCTGTTTCTGAAAAGATTTTTTTTTAAAACCAAGGCAAAAATGTTTCATTTGTTCAAGAATATGTGTGCAATTCTCTCTCTGTCTGCCTGACTGACAGCCTAATTCAACCTGCAGCGGGAGATATTGATGAAACGTCCTGATGTCAGTGAAGAGAATATGAGCGAGAGATACAGACAGACAGACAGACAGAGAGAGAGAGAGAGAACGAGGGGCAGAAACCCAAGCGAAATTGAAGGACAAATAGTCCTGCCTCTTTGCATGTTCACTCGCCCTGTGTGAGACTTGATAATGGAGAATCAATTTCCAGCAGCTTCTGTTTACACAAAGACACATTCCCTTGATTGTTTAGTGGACATCTGCGCAAAATTACACTTACCAAACGTGTGTATGCGCTTCAGTGAGATTTAGACAACATGAAACCGCATTTGCAAAGCTTTAGTCTTCTGTACTGTGACTGTGACGTTTCTCAGTCTTCTGTACTGTGACTGTGACGTTTCTCAGTGAGACAGAAACTTCAGTGAGAAATAATGTTGATCTTATTCACTGGGATTTCATTGATCATAAATTGGTGTATATTACTGGTAAAAAAAAAATTTTTTCTCTGCCAACACGGCCTTGATGATCAACTGAACATGAAAGTAATTTTAGAGTCGGAGTCAGTTATTTGCATTATGATTAATGATTATGTACACGGTTTTCTTTTTCAGAATATTATTGACTGATTAATTGTGAATAGTAAGCCCAGGAATATGTATCAATAAAGAAAACAGGATGATCGATCATTCTTTTCATTCTTTCATTCTATTTTAGTACCATTGATATACTTTTATATTACTTATTAATATTTTAAAGTAGTCTTTGTTTTTATATTATCTGTTTTTATTTTAATAATTTTAGCAGTTTTATGTGTTTTTGTCATTTTTAATAGTTTTGGATTTTTTAAATTACGTCTTTATTTTTTTTAATTAAATTTTATTTTTAGTTTAGGTTAGTTTAAGTTAAATTAAAATAATAAATGTTGAAAATAAAAAAATTTACCTAAAATAAAAAAATAAAAATATATATATTGTATTATTTTATTAATATTTAAAATTATTAATAATTAAAATTATTTTCAGTTAATATTAGTTATATACGTTAGTTATATATATTATATATTATATATATTTTGTTAATTTTATATATATATACACACACTCAATTATTTCAACCTAACTTTGGGTCAAATTTGGTCTAACCCAACTTTTGGGTTAAAAATTGTATGTAAAAATGTAACCCAACGGTTGGGTTAGTCCATATTTGATATATATATATACATAATTGTGTGTTTGTGTTCTTTTCTTATTGTAATAAATAAGAAGGTAACTGGGGTCAACAGTGATTTCAAGTTGACTTTAACTGTAATAGTGCCACAGTATTCAATCATTTAAATAATAGAATGTGAATCGAGAGTACATTCACTTTAAAAATAGCTCGGTCTCTCTGTATATTTCTTGGGTAATGTATGAGAAAGAATGCCCTTTAATGCACAGAGCTGCTGACCAGGCTAATGCTAATGCTAGTGCCACTGTTTCTGAAAATCTGAATGCTTCTGACATCATTAACCTCTCAGAACTGCCCTCAGCGGCCGGCGGGGCATCTGTGTGCACTCTGCAGCTCAAAAATGCTTGGCGTTTGGCAAGAACTATGTAATTTTGTAAGGGTAATGCTGCGTGCTCCCAGACACAGGTTTAAGTCCTGCGTTACAACACACAGCGAGTCATGATATGGCAGCGTGAATGTTTCATAAGAAAGGGTGTGAAAGCGTTATTACAGCAGAACAACAGTAGATCGCATTCACACATTCACAGCAGTGCTCGTCGCTCTCCTTCTGTTTGGTTTTTTTGGGACAGACTCTGGTAATTTAGTGCAGTTCAGAGGCGCTGCCTTTCCCCGAACCCCAAACATAAATTTTTCATTGCGCAGCATTGAACCTTATTAAATTAATTAATTATTAAACTAATATGTGACCCTGGAGCACAGAAGCATTCTTAAATCGCTGGGGTATATTTGTAGCAATAGCCAAAAAAACATTGTATGGGTCAAAATTATCGATTTTTCTTTTATGCCAAAAATCATTAGGATATTAAGTAAAGATCATGTTCCATGAAGATATTTTGTAAATTTCCTACCGTAAATATATCAAAACTTAATTTTTGAATAATGTGGTAAATTCGAGTATTAAATTAAAGTATTATTTTAGTTTGAAAGTATTTATGGAAGCCCATTTCCACCACAGAATAATTTTTTTTAATTTACTACTAAATTTCTCTCTCTTTTTTTTTTTTTTGCAATTCTGATTTTATATCTCACAATTATTATGTTTTTTTTTTTTCAATTTTTTTTTTTTTATTTCCAATTTTTTCTTTTTTTTTTTTTTTTTTTTTTTTTTGCAATTCTTAGTTTATATCTCATAATTCTAAGGAAAAAGTTAGAATCGCAAGATACAAAGTAAGAATTACTTACTTTGTAATAAGATATAAACTTGCTATTCTGAGAAGAAAACTCAGAATTGTGAGATATGAACTCATAATTGCGAGAAAAAGTCAGAGTCGTGAGATTTAAAAAATCCCAGTTACCTTTTTTTTACTAAATTCTGTGGCGGAAACAAATAAAACAATTGCGAGATATGGAGTGCCTTTTTTTTCTCAGATTTGCGAGAATAATTGGGGGGAAAAAATTGCAATTACCTTAAGTTATTATTATTATTATAAGTTTGGGAAGATTATTGGAGCAAATATAACTATTATTATATTATTACAAATATTATTATTGGTAGTATTATTATTATTAATTACTCTTATTATTTGTATTTGTAGTAGTATTATTATATTACTAAATAAAAATATTAAACAAAATCTGAAAATGTACTACTGTAATTATATTTCCATATCTAGTATTTCAGAAAAAGATAATTAACAACAACAATAATAATTTGGTTTTACAGTACCACTACAGTTACGATACTACAATACTAATAAACAATCAAGCTTTTATTTTGACCTTAAAGCTTCTCTTTTTGACAACAGCAGGTTTATAAGTTTGGGAAGATTGTTCGCACAGGTTGCATATTAAAGTGCGCGTTATAAGCGACCAAAACTCGGCAGATGCAGTGATGATTTCATGTTTAGCAGCGTTTACTGAAAACACCAGCGCGAGCTGTTCACGTGTAAATGAACACAGCGCCGAGCTTCACCCTGAAACGTGCGGCACATGTATTTATTTAATTCCATTGCAGCCTTGGCTTGGTGCAGTTATTTTGATGAATGCACAGCTCTAGTGCTAGTGTCACCTGGGTGTGAAGTCGCAGCCCTGCTGCATGAAGGCGCCCAGAGAGAACCAGAGACTGTTGAAGATGCCGAACTCATTGGGGGGCTGGTCGCTGGGCGGACCGTCGGAGCCTTCCTCGGGCTCCTCGGTGTGCCACTCGTACGGGCTGAAGCGGCTGACCAGGAAGAGCACCACGCTCACGCCGATGTAGGCGAACACGATGCACATCCAGATCTCGTAGGCCAGCGGGTCCAGGAAGGAGAAGACGCCAGGTTTGGACTTCTGCGGCTTCTTGATCATGATAGAGATTCCCAGACTCATGAAGGGCTTGGAGAAATCGATCACCTCCTCCCGGACCAGAGTGATGGTTAAAGGGGCCACAGCGATTTCCGCTTTCTGTGGAGGAAGGAGGTTCAGAACGTGACCTACCCATTCAGTTTATGTATTGAAATGAAGCTGCAAAAACGAGTCGATGAATGCATGTCAAAACTGGAGAAAAAAATTGAAAATTATTTTAAATCTCATGTGAACATTGAGGTGATTTTTATATATTTTTATTTTGGATTCTTTTCAGTTGTTTGCTGTATATTTAAAGGGATATTTCAGGCGAAAATTTATATTTTGTCATTGTTTACATGCCTTCATGTCATTTCAGAACACAAAATAGCGTATTTTTAAGAATGTTGAGGTCCAAACAACATTGGACCCCATTGCCATTCATTGTTATTCTTCAAAACATCATCTTTTATCTACCACAGAAGAAAGTAAGTCATACCGGTTTGGAAAGAGACAAGGGTGAGTAAATAATGACAGCATTTTCATTTTTGTTTAAACTATCCCTTAATAAAATCATATACTCTTTCAAAAGTTTAGGGTCAGTAAGATTTTAAATTTTTTAAAAGACGCTCTTCTGCTCATCAAGGCTGCATTTATTTGATCAAAAATATAGTAAAATCAACAAAATTGTGAAATACTTTTACTATTTAAAATAACGGATTTCTGTGTGAATATATTATCAAATGTAATTAATTCCTGTCAGTCAAAGCTGAATTTTCAGCATCATTACTCCAGTCTTCACTGTCACTATTAGGAACTCATGCTATTTTTATTCTACAATCCAGAGCCAGTTCTTAAAGGAACAGACACTCAAAATTAGATTTGAATTTTTGAATGTTTTTGAAAGAAGTCTCTTCTGCTCACCAAGGCTGCATTTTTTTTGACAATTTGAAAAATACAGTAAAAATATTGATATATTTTTAGAATTTAAAATAACTGTTTTCTATGTGAATATATAGTAAAATGTAATTTATTTCTGTGATCAAAGCTGTATTTTCAGCATCATTACTCCAGTCTTCAGTGTCACATGATCTTCAGAAATCATTCTAATATGCTGATTTGCTGCTCAAGAAATATTTCTGATTATTATCAATGTTGAAAACAGTTGTGCTGCTTCATATTTTTGTGGAAACCGTTATATTTTTTATTTTTCAGGATTCTTTGATGAATAGAAAGTTCAAAAGAACAGCATTTATTTGAAATAGAAATCTTTTGTAACATTATAAATGTCTTTACTGTCACTTTTGATCAATTTAATGCATCCTTGCTGAATAAAAGTATTAATTTCTATTAAAAAATCACAAATTTTAAGAAACCTTAAAATTTAATTGGACTTTTCATGGACAAACTGCTTTAAAACGGTAGAATATGACCCTTTTATGTAGAGAAATGACGGCAGAAATTTTCCCACTGACTCATTTCTGCATCCGTCCGACCCATTCATTTTTAAGGTCACCAGAACCTCAAGAACCCTGTATTGCGGTGAAGGCCTGGTTAAACCCACACTAAGGCCGGGAGAGACGGGTTATTATAGTAAAGTGCTTTCAATGGTGCAATTTCACAAGAAAAACACATTCCCCAGTTGCTGTTCTGTGTCCAAACATGTCTTTACAGCCCATTACTTTCCACCATCTCCTTCTTTAAAGGGTTGAGATGATAAAAAAAAAAACCTTGAGTAAAAAAATTGCAATGCACTTCCTTTAATAAATCACATTTACAGCATATGCAAGTTTATAAGATTCAAGCCGTTGTGAATGGAAATGGTTTTATCAGTGAACGTCATCTGAGGGACTTGCGTACAGTAATATTTACAGCGGCTCAGTGGTTTAATACCAGTGAAAGGTCACAGTGAAAGTCGGCCATCTTTTGGCCCTCCTGTAGGAATACAAGAAGTTGTTTTGCTGCTGGATTTAATTAGAGGCCTGTGGCATTAGAGAGAGCGATCCTGTGTTCGTGCCAGCGAGAGGACGGATTCAGAATCTGTGAAGCACATCGAGAGAGTCTGATGCTGAGCGGGTTTTGATTCAGAAATGCTGTTCTGTATATTTTTCCCCCTAATAATCCCTCGAGGAGCCCGCAGCTCGTAATTAACGTTTTCTGCAATTTTGCAAGCTGAACAGTAGAAAAGATTTTGCTCATGTAATTTCACGTGAGTTATGTCTGAATTCGCATGCCCTGTAAAGCATGAACTATTCGGTTGTGTGTGACATCCTCTATTATTTTCTCCAGCTGCGTTGCAAAAAATTCTTCAATGAGAAGTTTTAAGCCTTGAACCAAACCCAGCAGCTTTAAGATTAATGTCGTGCAAAGCAAAAAAAGAAAAACGTATTTGAAAAGAATAACAAGACAATATTGCAAGGCTGTGTACCAAAAAAATTTAAAAAATCCTAACTATACACTGAAAAAAGAACGGTATCTTGTAACATTTTGAAACATTTTAATTTATATATTTATTTTTTATAATAAAATATTTATTTTATTACAATTTTTATTATTGTTAAATCTGTGTTTTATGTAAAAAAAAAAAAAAAATAATAATATTTTATTCATAATATACGTAATTATTGCCATCCAGTCATTAAATCAGTGTAAATTCATTAACTTCTCTGACAAATCATCACAAGAACCAGCTCTTCAGAGTCATTTGTTTGAATCATATTACACTGTGCATGTGCCAGAGAAGAAAACACAATTATTTCAATTATGCATTCTTTCTCAATCCTCAGTCTTTGTATGTAATATCTTTCGTTGTGGCGCTGTAGATGAAGCTGCTGAATGCAGTTTACTTAACATCTTTTACATGAGAATGAATGAATTAACTTTTTCTCCTACAGTTGGCAGTGATGTAATCACAACAGTCTGGGTTTTTGGCTCATTTTTATGTAACGTTTTAAAGAAATCTAGCTGGCTGTCAAGTTTGCAGTGATGGCTCTGTCTCTGCTTTTTGATATTGCTTCAAAATTGTAGGTGTAATACCTAAATATATCATTTTAAATGTATCATGTAAATATATCATTTAAATGTATTAGAGAATGTACATTTAGCCAGTCACTGCCACAGAATAAACCCAGACAAATGATCAGGATCATCCTGGAGGGTTTTATTTAGCCACAGTGACTGTGACATAGTGTTATAGTGACACTGTAAAAAATAAGTCTAATTTTAATGGTGAAAAATCTGTGTATCATTCGATCATTCGTTTTTTGATTTAATATTGAAAGTAGAAAAATGAGAAAACGGCTACTTTTTCGTTTTTTCGTTTTTTTTCCAAAAAATGAAAAAGGAGAATTCAGCTTAAGTTTTCATTTTTCGTTCATGGGTGGAAAAATGAATAAACAGCTTGAATATTCGATTTCTACATGTGGGCGGGAATTAAACGCCCCTTTCTGCCCTCGCCGTTTTCTCATTTTTCTACTTTCAATAATAAATCAAAAAACGAATGATCGAATGATATACGGATTGTGAAAGACTTTAAAAATGCTAATCTGTTTAAGGTTCAAAACTGATTTTAGTAGAAATGTGGTCATGATAATTCAGCATTGTATTGGGTTAATAATAATGGTTAAATTACATTGTAGTTTAATTAAATAAGTCAATAGTTGTCGGCAAACAATTTGAGCAAACATGACTAATTGGCTTCTCTGTGTTGTTTTGTCAGCATGTCTATTTTTTTTAAATGCTAACAAAATTGACAACGCTTTACAAAAAGGTCTTATTTGTTGGCATCAGTGTTATTTTAGTATTATTTATATACTATTATATTATTTATTAATATTTTGAATTAACTTTTTATAGTTTCTGTTTTCATTTAATTTTAGTTTTAGTAATTTTGTGTCTTTATTTTTTTCTATTTCTATTTCTGTTTCTATTTAGCTTTATTTTTATTTCAGTTTTAGTTTGTAATTTTTTAGTTCAGTTAGTTGCCATGGCAACCATTCTATTTTTTGTTTAAATTTAAGTTTAAGTTGTTTTTTTAAATCTAATATTTATATTTTATTTTATTACAGCTTTAATTCAAGTACTGAAAACGAATAAACAATTTTTAATAGTTTTACTTCACAATAACAACACTGGTTAGCATTTGCAAACATGGTCATGCTAATTCAGGATTGGATTTACTGGTTTAAAGTGTAATTTTTTATTTATTTAAATTACGACAGTTTTAAACTGCGTTCTGTTAAATTGTTTTTATTTTACTCTATTTTTTTTTTTTTTTGCATAATTATTCTGGCAACCACAGCTGCCACTTTTTTTCTGTAAAAACAGGAGGAAGCGTTATTATGGATTATGGACTGTATTTTAGTTGGAAGCAAAAGTTTGAAGTTAAAACGTCTTAATGCTGGTTTTGTTTCAGCTTTTGTCTTCTCCAGATGTTAACTGATGGACTGGAGTGGTGTGGATTACTTGTGGATTATTGTGATGTTTTTATCAGCTGTTTGGACTCTCATTCTGACGGCACCCATTCACTTGCAGTGAGACACTGATGCAATGCTACATTTCTCCAAATCTGACGAATAAACAAACTCACCTACATCTTGGATGGCATAAACTTTCATCAAATTAATTTTTGGCTGAACTTTTCCTTGAAGACTGGTCATTTAGTCATTAAACAGACATATTTGACGTCAGGATGCAGCACTTGACCAAGCGAGCGTCTAATAACGTTGTTTAACACCCTCTGGTCTCTCGTGAAAGCCTATAAATCCTATAAATCTCACTGTGGAGATTTTGAATGCCATTTTTACGTGCGGGACCCTCTCGTGGAGTGTGTGTTAGCAGAGAGCAGGTTGGTGGATGAGAGTGTTTAATGGGGCAGAAAGATGCGCATCTGTCCTCTCCCTGAGCTCATTAACACTCGGCGGCAGGAGCGTTTGCCTTTCGCTGTTGGAGTCGCAGCGAGATGTCGAGTGACTGATTTTATGTACTTGCACGCTGAATGATGGTGTTAATACTTCTGGCTGCATTTAAAAGAGACAACGCCTTGAGCTCTGGCTGTACGAATCCGACACAAACGCTGCGTCCATCGCACACGACCCAACACATCTGGTCAAACAGCAGCGCTTCTGCTGCAGGCGGACCATTAACATACTGAAATGAGAGGTCGTGCTGTTGGTTTACGGAAACCAATTTCTTTCTCTAATTTTCTTATTTGTTATATTTTTTACGACGTGTCTTGTCTTACTGGAGGAAAATTAAAGATGCAAATTGACTTTTTTTAGAAATTCTAATAAAAATAGAAATGGACAAATTGGCGATTAAATTAAATATGTCAATAGTTATCTGCAAACAATTTGAGCAAACATGAGTAATTCGCTTCTCATGCTGTTTTGCCAGCATGTCAACAGCGCTGTTGGTAACGCTTTACAATAATAAATCACGTTAGCATCAGTTTCAGATTTATTTATATATAATTAATATAATATATTAAGTATTTATTATAATATATTATATAAATACTATTTATTATTATATTATATTGTTTATATGTATATATTATCTATTATTATTTTAGAATTATTTATGTACTTTTAAAATATTTATTAATATTCTGAATTAGCTTTTATTTTAATATTTGTAGTTTTCATTTTAATTTTAGTTTTAGTAATTTTGTGCTTTTATAATTTTAAGTTTTTTAAAACATTTCTAATATCATTGAGATCCTATTATAGTTTTTATTAATAATTTGAAGTTTTTATTTTTATATTTTGTTTTTATTTTAAATTTAAAGTTTTAGTAATTTTGTGTTTTGGTCATTTGTATTGGTTTTTTTATATTTCTATTTTATTTTATTTTTTTCAGTTTTAGTTTTAGTAATTTTAGTACTTCAAAATAAATGTATTTATTACAGTTAGTTGCCAAGGCAATTTTTGTTTAATGTTTTTAAACGTTTTTAATATATATATATATTTTTAATTTCAGCTTTCAGGTACCGAAAACTAAATGTAATACTTTTAGTTAAAAATAACAACATTGGTTAATATATTTTGACAGCGTTTATTAATCTCTGTTAATGTTAGTTAATAAAAATCCAGTTGTTCATGTTATTTCACAGTTTACTAATGTTAACAGATTCATTCTAAAAATGTATTAGTAAATGTTAAGATTAACTAATATTAATAAATGCTATAGAAGTATTGTTCATTGTAAACTAATGTAGTTAATTATTGTTAACAAATGAAACCTTATTGTAAAGTTATAAAGTTCTCGAAAATGTAATAGATTAAAAAATAAATTTTGTTTAAATAAATTGCTTGTATATTTACTAGTAAAAACATAAATCAATAATTTAAAATAAATTACAAGTATATTTACTCTACAAGTATATTAATTGAATGAAAAGTATTTAGACTAAATATAAGCTTCTTGGAATTTTTTTTAAATATATTTTTTAAATATATTTTGAAAGTTATATTTTAATATACTTGTATTTTTTTTTATTTTGCCGGTAAATATATAAACAATTTATTAAAAAAGAAACACTAAACTAAACACTTTTTGTTTCATAAATATAATTCTTTATATATTTACTAGTGAAAATGTTCTTCTCTCCAGTTTTTTTCTTTTCTTTCTTTCTTTTTCTTTTTTTTTAGCATTTCCATAATATTTTATTATAACAAGCAAAATCAAACAACAGTAGTATGATAAAGTTAACTTCTTTAGCTCAATTCATGTTGGAAATCTATTTTTCAGGCTCTTCCATCTGATGCACATGCATAAAAAAAGCGATGTGCTTGAAAAAGTTAACATTCATGATAAAACACAACGAGAATATCTATAAAATCATGTAAAAACAAATGTAAATGACCTTGTATGACTGATATATATGTATGTATCTCACCCCGTACACCAGCTCCCCAACCATGCCGTTCCAGATCTTCGTCTCTGGATCTCTGGCTCCGTATTTCCCGTCAGGAACGATGGAGATCTTGTACTTGATGCCGATGTGCTTGGCGATCTCGGACGCCAGATCCACGCAGTATCCTTCGAACTGGTCATTTCCTTCGTACATCTCCCAGTTCTTCTTCAACATCACGTACGGTCCTTCCTAAACGCACACGACACACACACACACAGAGACAGAGGTGGGCAGGGATGGTCAAGCTGACCTCAAAATTAAACTGTATTATTAATTACAATTTTCAAAATAAAAGTTCTTTGGAAGACTGGCTTCTGATCAAGAACCATTTTTGGCTTTATAGGTCCTTTGGAGATCTTAAAGATCTTAAAAAGGTTCTTCAGATCAGCGTTTTGGTTACTAGGTTCTTTAAAGCACCAGTACAGATGGTTTCCTGAAGCACACAAGTTATATTTTTCATATAGTAACTTCATTAATACTCATAATCAGATAACGTGAGTATTCGCTGGGATGCACAGGACCTGACTGCAAACATAAATGTGTAGTACATCATGTAGGACACTCATATTACACTCTTTTATGAGCCATTAGAAATGCAGCCAATAAAGGTTTGACTGACAAGATCATCATTATAAATCAAAACATTTATTTGAATCATTTCCACACATGTATACGACTGTCTGAAACATTTGACATGTAAACCATTAGAGGCAAAATGCAAGTATTAAGTCAGTATAATCAACTGGTCAATGATAATCAAATGATTTAATTAGAGCAGATTACAATAAACGAGTTCATATAATGAAAATAAAATCAAGAGATCATTTCTGGCAAGAGAAATCATTCTAAACATTAAAGCAAGGATCATTTAGACAGATAAACAACAATACATTTTGACAGTGTAAATGTCAAAGTACATTCATTTGATAGTCAATTATTCTACATTAAATATACAGTTTTGTACATTTCTAGAGGTTTTAAATGGAGAAACTGAATGAAATATCACCACACAGCGTATAGCGCTTCATTCTCAAGGTCGATTTTCTTTTTCACTTTGATACTGATATATAAATATATTCATTTATCAATAAATGAAAAGAGTGTTTAGAGTAAGTATACTTTTCTTTTCTTTTTTTCAATTTATATGTATGTTTACTATTTCACTTAGTTTAAAAGTTTACTGAACAAAAAATTTGTTAAGCTTATTTTTAAATAAATTATTTAAATATTTATAAGTAAATATATAAACGTTTTTTAACAGAAATTTTTTTTTTGAGTGAATATACTTGTCATTTCATTTTAAATAAATTATTAGTTTATATATTTACCAGTAAATGTATAAGTTAATTTATTTTACAAATATATTTCCTGAACAAAAAGTGCATTTAGAGGAAATACTGTTGTGATTTACTTCTAAATAAATGATTTAATAATAATTATAAATGATTTAATAAATAAATGACATTTACTAGTAAATAATTAAATACTTTTACGGAAAGTGTTTTGGGTAAATATAAAAAAAAAGAAAAATTACTGAACAAAAGTTTGTTTAGAGTGAATATACTTGTAATTTTTGTTTATGCATTTACTATAGTAAGTGCGTAAATTAATAATTTATTTACAAAGAAATTACAAGTGTATTTACTGAACAAAAAGTGCATTTAGAGGAAACAAAATAATATATTTACTAGTAAATAATTAAATATTTTTATTTATTTATATATTTGTCTGTAAATATATAAATATATGATCAATAGAAGCACAGAAGGCAGCACTGCAAATAAATGATGAAAATATGAAACTAAATGACTTATTTTGAAACCATAAAACCTTACAACATTTTACATACTAGCATGAGACTGGTGTTAATCGCTGTTATCTGTAGTTATTGGTAACATATCACTAATGCTGTTAATAGATCATGAAATAGATCTTCAATATGACTTCTATAGTGGTTTCTCCAGTAAAAAAGGTGGTCTTGTCTGAATCAGGAGAGAAATATGCACAGAACAAGCACTGATTTTGATGTGAGAGGACAACAGGAGGAAGCATTATTATGGATTTTGGACTTTTATTTTAGCCAGAAGTGGCGATTTAAAGTTATAAAAGTCTTAATGCTGGATTTGTTTCAGCTTTTGTCTTCTCCAGATGTTAACTGATGGACTGGAGTGCTGTGGATTACTTGTGGATTATTGTGATGTTTTTATCAGCTGTTTGGACTCTCATTCTGACGGCACCCATTCACTGCAGAGCATCCATTGCTGAGACACTGATGCAATGCTACATTTCTCCAAATCTGATGAAGAAACAAACTCATCCTAATCTTGGATGACCTGAGGATGACCTGAGATTTCAGCAAATTTTCATTTTTAAGTGAACTATTCCTTTAAGCACAGAATTACACTAATTACAGCTATCAGTTACTCAGCAATCCTTCTCTCCGTCTGAAGCACACATGTCCATATACACAAAAACATCTGGATGTGCTGCTCTGCATCTGTCACACTTACGCTTGATCGGTTCGAGAACTCTCATCGGATTAATTAACGTGTCTATTTATAGTTGTGTCGCATTGTGTTATTAAAAAGATCTGGTTTAAAGTCAACAGGAAATGGTCTGTTCTACTGATATAATGTAACAGATATATTAATGTTTTATTTATGATGAATTAGTGTGGTTGTGATTCATATCAGAGTGGAGTCAGAGTGGAATGTGACTCTGGAGTGGATTGTGGGAGATCTGAAACAGAGGCAAACACTGTGGAGGCTGAAGGTCAGGTTCGTCTGCATGCAACCCAATGGTGATTCTTATTTTTCATTTGTGTCATTATTTGCTATTACAGGCATATTTTATTTTATTTGTTTATATTTACATTAATTGACATTAAATTATTGCATTAAGTATTGGCAAGATGTTAGAAAGCCTGCATTAGTTACCACAGTAGCCGAACACAAATTCACAATTTTTTTTACCTTTGACCTTAAATATTTAATTCCATTTTAGATTTTTAAATTACTATTTCAATAATTTAACAGCACATTTGCAGGTTCACGGCTCTCGGATGTTAGTCAAATTACATTTATTTCGATTTTTTAAAATTATTTTAAATATAATTTTTTTTAATGATTTACTTTAGGTAATAATTCATTTTTAGTTTGGTTTTTAGAATAAATATACTTTTTCATTCATTAAATATATTTTTAAATAATTTATATTTACTGAACAAAAAATATTTAGACTAAATTTAGACTATTTTTCAAATAAATAATTTATATTTTTTACTAGTAAATATATAAACAATTTATTTAAAAATAAATTACAAGAATATTTTCGGAACTGAAAGCGTTTAGAGTAAATATTCTTGTATTTGGTTCTCTGTTAAAAATGAAAAATATATTAAGAAATCAAATATTTTATTTAATTAGGTGTTTTATTTTATTTTTTTTTTCAATTATTTATTTTAATTTTCCATTTTTATGATTTAATTTAGGAAACAATTCCTTTTCGTCCCTCATTATGTATAAGTGGACAGAATGTGTTTATAATAAATATACTTTTCATTCAGTAAATATACTTGTAATTTATTTCTCAACAAACTATATTTATAGAACAAGTATTTCAGCTAAATTTAGACTATTTTTTAAATAAATATTATTTTAAATGTATAAACAATTTATATATATTAAATTACAAGTATATTTACGAAACAAAGTGTTTAGAGTAAATGTACTTGTATTTGGTTCTCTATTGTCAGTCACAGCATGAAGGTAAAGAAATAAATTTTTAGTAGGTGTTTTTTGATTATTGATTATTATTTTGATTATTTTTCAATTATTTAATTTGAAATTTTTATGGTTTAATTTAGGAAATAATTCATTTTTGTCCGTTATTGTATATAAGTGAATAAAGTGTTTAGAATAAATATACTTTTCATAAGTACTTGTAATTTATTTTTTAAAAATTACATTTACTGAACAAAAAGTATTTATACTAATTTATCTTTTTATAAATTATTTATATTTTAGTATATATATATATATATATATATATATATATTGAAATTGCATCATATGACCCCTTTAAACAAGCATATAATTGATGCTGTTTATAAAGTGCATGTAGATGCTAAATACCTTTTTTTTCTCCAACAGAAGAAAGAAAGTCATACAGTTTGGAGTGATATGAGGGTGAGTAAATAATGATTGCTTTTTCATTTTGAAACGAACATTTCCCATTCCCCGTTTTAATAACCTGGAATATTCCTTTTAATGACAGGGTTTGAATTTTAGTTTAAAATGTAGTTTAATATCAACTTGTTTCAGAGGCTGGAGAAAGTTATTACATTTTGATATATGAATGTATATTTTTAAAAAATTTGGATAAGTTTTGAATCCATATTGACTTTTTCAGGTGCAAAGTTACATTAAACACATCAGTGCAACAGCACACACACACACACACACACACACACTTCAGCAGCCGCTGTGTGTGTAATCAAGGATGAAACGTATCAGAAACGAGAGACCAGGTCTTTATATTCTTTGTAAAGGCCATGACTCGCCGTATCCGGGCATAAATAAAACTATTTTGTGAAAGTGTCACCGTGTCGACCTGCACTAGCTGCTTCCTGTACGCTGTGTTTGATGTTTGATATGGAGATGCTATAAGGTGTGTCACAAACCTTTACCTAATGTGCTTGAGAAGGTTTGGCGTGATGGATGGCTTTGAATTATAATGTAATCTCAATTCAGTTTTGAATGATGCATGATCCTGATGAATATACAAATATATCAATCCAACATACTTGCACTTCAGAGTTTCAGGGCAACATCTTTGTTAGTGGATCATTTAATTGTAGCATGAATGATAGAGATCATCCTCCATAAACACAGAAAACAGCATCTCAGGTAATCACACCTTCAAGAAACACAATCCTCTGATGGATTTCAGGACATTTAAAGGCAACACAATAATGTGATGTCACAAGATTGTGCCATAAAGCTCCAACTTCCATTATAGAGTGAATATTGTAAATGTAGATTGTTAAAAAAGTGACGTGACATGTGGCGACCCATACTTGGAATTAGTGCTCTGCATTTAACCCATCCAAAGTGCACACACACAGCAGTGAACACACACACACACCGTGAACACACACCCGGAGCAGTGGGCAGCCATTTATGCTGCGGTGCCCGGGGAGCAGTTGGGGGTTCAGTGCCTTGCTCAAGGGCACCTCAGTCGTGGTATTGAAGGTGGGAGAGAGCGCTGTACATTCACTCCCCCCACCTACAATCCCTGCCGGTACGAGACTCGAACCCGCAACCTTTGGGTTACGAGTCCGAATCTCTAACCATTAGGCCACGACTTCCCCTTGTGATTTTATCTTTCATTGTTTAATTGAATTTGAGTTTGCTATGATATTATGATGTACCGTATTGTCCCGAATATAAGACGATATTTTTTTCTTGGAAATACATCTGAAAAAACGCGGTCGTCTTATATTCAGGGTCTAGACTTTGCCATGTCAATAATACACCCACAACAATAGGTGGCGCCAAATACGCATAAAACGAGTGTGCCATGAAATACGTAATGTAATGCGTGTTGTAAAGATCGTGAGTAAAAACAAAAGAAAAAGAAAAGCTTACATCTGCATGAGTCGTGACTGTCACGTTAGCCTGATGGGACCAAACTCTCTTTGTGATTTTAAAACGTAAGACTGTACCCAGATTTGAAGACTACAGTAAGATTTAACTTCTACTGTTAATAAGATTTTGGTAGGCTACTATTAGATGGATAGCCTAAATGTCCTAATTCAGATGGGCTACCTGTTTTTTTTTTTTTTATGGTATATCAAAAAGTGTATATTTTTTAAATGTGATTGTTGGTACATTTTACCAGTTTTTACCATACTTTCAAAACAAAAATTAAAATAGGAAAAATATGCAATATGAAAATAATTGAAGACAAAATGTGTTTTACTGAGAAAAAACAAGATTTGGTTTTTAAAAAGCCTTTTTCCAAAAGGTACATCTGGAAAAAGGGGGGTCGTCTTATATTCGGGCCAATACGGTATTACTATAAAGGTATTACATTCTGATGAAAGATTTAAAAACATTTTTGTTTCTTTAGATAACATGCACTGAAGTGTGGCAACCTTCATTAAAAAAGTATATGCTTTTTATTTTAGTTTTTAACATTTTACAGATTTTGTATATGTTTAACTGCTGTAATATTCAATATTTCTGAATAGTATTTGGGAAATAATGAATGATGGAACTTGATTTAGTTCATCAGAATTTGATGAAAGGTTTAAAAAAGTTTTTGGTTTTCTGGCAACATTTATTTTAAAAGCATATAATAATAATATTAATAATATTACAGCAGTAAAAAAAAAAAATTATA
>NW_015660885.1:119460-124368 GCF_001515625.1 Sinocyclocheilus rhinocerous
TATATATATATATTAACTGCTGTAGTATTAAATATTTCTGAGTAAAACTAAATATTATGTGGGAAATCATAATATGTGGGCTTGATTTTATTCGACAAGATTTGATGAAAGATTTAAAAACAGTTTTTTTCTTTAGAATAATGTGCAGTAAAGTGTGGCAAAATATATATGTTTTTAATAAATGTTTATTTATTTTTGTTTGTAACGTTACCGATTTTATTTATATTTAACTGCTTCAATATTAAATATTTCTGAGTATATTATGTGGGGAAATAATGAATGTTGGGGCTTGATTTTATTATTTATCAAGATTTGATGAAAGTTTAAAACTATCTATCTATCTATCTATCTATAGAATAACATGGACTGAAGTGTAGAAACATTTATTTAAAAAAATTATATTTTTTATTTATGTTTTGCTTTTAACATGTTACCGATTTTATATATACATATGATTCATGATTTCCCACATAATATTTATTTTTACTCAGAAATATATATATATAAACTGTTGTAATATTTAACATTTCTGAGTAAAATGGAATATTATGTGGGAAATAATGAATGGTTGGGCCTGATTTTATGTATCAGGATTTTATTGGATCATTGATATTATTGGTCTGTATCAATGCCCATTGTTTATATTAGCAAAATTTTACATTTAAAGATCATAAAAAAAGCATTTTTTTAGATTAACATGCACTTAACTATTGTGCACAATGAGAGCAGGGACATTTGTTAGAGCAACTTGGGTCGGTTTCAGTTTCATGATGCCTTTAAATGCCAGCCATGTAATTCATAGAGCAAGGGCAAGCAATCACAAGACGACAAAACAAAATACCCACAAAGCTGCTTTTTACACCCTTGGCATTGCACCTCAAGTACGTGGGCTGAATGTTAGTTTAACGCTGCAGTCCCAGCTGAAGACTGTCTGAAACAGCTGAATCATTACACTCTCTCTGGTGTCTCACGGTTGTCTCGTCCTCTTCTCTCTGCTCAGTGTCTGAACAGCGGATTCTTTAGCAGTGATGGAAACGATGATGATCCTGCAGAGGTAAAATTCTCCATCGCCTTAAAAAGCGCACGGCAGAAAAGAAAAGAGAGACAGAGAAGGAGAAAGAGAGAGAGAGAGAGAGAGAGGAGGAGCCTGCTAAGGTATAATTTTCTATCGCTCTTTTTCCTGTTTAAACCCTTATAGAATTTACCACACTGACCATAGTTTCCACCAAAATACCATTGTTACTGTAGTAAAACTACAGAAGTTAATAAAATGGAAAGCAATAAAAAAACTTATATGGTTTGAAGGACAGGCTGTATATATTTATGTAATAATAAAGCAACGCTATTTTATAGCACTTCTCATACTTAAGCTACTACATTAATACATTAATACATTCAGCAAATTTTTTACCTTTTGTTTGTTCTTTTAATTCTAATGTTGATATTTTCAAAATTAAAGTAAAAAACATTAGAAGTGACTAAAATTTTAACATTAAAATTTTTTTTTTTTATTGCGACAAACGTGGAACTGCGAGATATAAACATGGAATTGCGAGATATCAATGCAGAATTACGAGTTACAAATGCAAAATTATGAGATTTCAGTACAGAATTATGAGATATAAACGCATAATTCTGAGGTATCAATTCAGAATTATGAGATATAAATGCGGAATTCTGAGGTATCAATGCAGAATTATGAGCTATAAATGCAGAATTGTGAGATTTTATTCTGTGGCAGAAACAGGTTTCCATAATGTTCTTTTAATTCTAATGTTGATTTTTTCAAAACTAAAAATGTTTTAAAACATTAAAAACTGAGAGAGTTCAGATGCATATTTTCTAAAATATGAACCCTTGGAGCTTGTCTCCAATTGTGATTGCTAAAAGGTTCTGAAGTTTTAGGGCTTCAATGCTGATGTCCTGCTAATCGATTTTCGGCTGTGAGCTGCTGGAGAATCAGAGGTCAGATAGTGACTCAACGCTTTTGTTAACGCCCCAGACTGAAATGCAACTTTTAGCAAGTTTGAAATAGCCTGAGCCAGTAAGTGGGCAGCTCTCATGGCCTTTGAGCTTCTCCTCAGCTTCTTCTGTGTGTAATATGGCATTCATGTAACTTAAATAGTAGAACATGATGCCAAGGTCATGGGTTGCATTCTCAGGGAATGCATGAATGCAGTGTAATTTACTTTGGATTAAAGCACCTACCAAATGCATTCATGTAAATGTTCTCAGGCCAAAGAACTGACAGCGAATGCAAAGTCATATAGCGTATCTGTACATTTGTATAATCTAATTCAGCCTATTTTGATTGCTTGCATGGTGCTCCTGTTCTTATTTCAGCAGTTCGTGACAGAATGGGATGGAAATGTCACAGACAGTCTTTCAGTCTGTCATCTCATCCATTATTAATTGCTGAGTGTGACAGACCTACGACTTTTTGGCAAAAACAGTTGGTAGGTTTGACACCCCTGTCCAAATTCAAATTGAATCAGCTAGTGGGACAGCGCCCTTAACAGTGACTGCTATAACTATGGTGATTTGTTGAAAACGATGGTTACTGTGGTGCATTTTTAAGGGAAATTTAAACATCAACCTCAAACGCATATATAAACTTTTTCTCTTCAGTATAACCCTCTTGTTCCCTTATCTATGGCTAAACTGATGACATTAACATGATAAATGAATTAATGCACAGTCAGCACTCTCTCTCTCGCTTTCACTGGCTTGCTTTCTTTCCTCATTTTTCTCACTAATACAGTCGAGAGCAATTCAAGTGAGTTTTAATCAAGTAGATCTAACCGATGTAATGTGTTCTGCTCACTGTAGATGGCACTATGTGCGTAAGACTGTGCATGTGGGTGGTTGCGTGTACATTACCATTATAGTCGTGACGATAACCGTTCTGTTCTCCATAGCGGAATCATTTCCCATGGAGAGCTCATTCTGGACCAGAACCAATTTATCCAGGTCGTTCCAGTAACCGATCTGCAGATGATAGACGATGGGGTGATCAATCCTGTGTGTGTGGGCATCTGGGTAAAATTACGGTGCGTATCTGTATAAATGGATGCTCGTGTGTCTAAATGTATAAAACTGTGTTGTGTGTCTGACCTTGCGGGGGCCGTTACTCTTTAGCTCAAAGACATCCATGGTGTAGTTGACTCTGCGTCCATAATGGTCAAACTGGATATTCCCAGTGAGACCCTGGATTCTCACCTTTACACACACACATACACAAGGAAGTATTAGTAAGACAGAACACATATCACCTTTGGTAAACATGGAGCAAAGTTATCATTTGTAGCTACAATTTTAGTTTGCTGAGTGGATTAAACTTTTAAGATGAGTTCAAACTAGTGTCAGATTTGATAGCAAGTTTATGTATCCTTTGTATCCTGCATTGTCCGAGCCCCCATTTAGTCCCGCCCACTCTCACCTTTCAGACAGTGTCTCGCCCACTCCCACCTCTAGTACAGAGCTCTGCCCATTCTTACCTGTCAAAGAGCATAAAATCCACTCCCACCTGTTGTACAGTCCTGCCCACTCTCACCTTTCAGACAGTGTCCTGCCCACTTCCAGCAGCCGTTCAGAGTCCCGCCCACTGTCACTTTCAGACAGTGTACCGCCATATAGAGGCCTGCCAACTCTTATCTGTTAGACAGCATCCTGCCCACTTCCACCTGTCATACAGAGTCCCGCCCACTCTCACTTTCAGGCAGTGTCCCGCCCACTTGCTGTACAGAGTCCCGCCCACTCATATCTTTCAGACAACAGTCCCGCCCACTCCTACTTGTCATGCGAAGCCCTGTCCAAACTTACCTTACTTACCCCAGTCTCACCTCTCTTTCAGTTCCACCCAAACTCACCTTTCAGGTAATGCTTCACCCTTCGTACAGAATCCCACCCAGAGTTTCCCACCCTGTCTCACCTGTCATATAGAGTCCCGCTTATTCCCACTTGTTATACAGAGTCCCGTCCCTTACCACTTGCCATACAGAGTCCCGCTTATTCCCACTTGTCGTACAGAGTCCTGCCCATTACCACCTACCTTACACCAGGGGTTTTCAGCCTTTTAGGACATGCGCCCCCCCCCAAGTTTGTCGAATTTCACTCGCGCGCCCCCAACATCCAAACAGTCGCCCCACTCCCCATCATTACTGTAGTCACACCGAATTACTTTATTAACATTGACATAAAAGCAAATATCCACTAAAGCTATTAAAGCAGCGAACAATTTTAATTTTGCTCTTTTTGATTAACATTATTTACATAAGAAATTCACGGATCCGTTATACTGATGTACATTTGATATTTTCTTTACTGTTTACATTCACTTAAAACAACCGACGGTGCTTACAAGGATACTTGTCAAGACAGCCATTGGTATTCACCTGCTGTCTGAGTAGGCTATCTGTTTGTGCACTTCAGATGTGTGCGCGGTGCGCATAGAAACACTCTATCACAGCGCGTGCGTACCGCACTGAGATGTCTTGGGCTTAAATGGCTTAAAATTACTTTAATGTTTAAACTGACAAGACTTAAAACACGTGAGAATGAAAAACTTTCTCGAGGAAGCAGCACTGGCCTGATCGTTAAGATAGTTTTGGGGGGCTAAGGTGACAGATAGGGGGGCTGAAACCCACCTAAAAAGGGTTTAGAACCGCCCCTGGTATAGCGTGCGTAATTATACTGAAACATAAATATATAACCAGTTTACCTGATTCAATGTGATGGCTGAGCCTGTTTCTGAGATAACAACATGCCAATCAGTGGTTGGATTTCCGACACGGCTAACCGTAAATCATCTTACACTGTCAATAAACGTGACCAGGGTTGCCAGGTTTTCACAACAAAACCCGCCTAATTGCTACTCAAAACTACAAAATGCGGCAAGTGTTAAAGTAG
>NW_015660885.1:124921-125909 GCF_001515625.1 Sinocyclocheilus rhinocerous
GTGAGTACCGCATTGAGATGTCTTGGGCTTAAATGGCTTAAAATTACTTTAATGTTTAAACTGACGAGACTTAAAACACGTGAGAATGAAAAACTTTCTCGAGGAAGCAGCACTGGCCTGATCGTTAAGATAGTTTTGGGGGGCTAAGGTGACAGATAGGGGTGCTGAAACCCACCTAAAAAGGGTTTAGAACCGCCCCTGGTATAGCGTGCGTAATTATACTGAAACATAAATATATAATCAGTTTACCTGATTCAATGTGATGGCTGAGCCTGTTTCTGAGATAACATGCCAATCCGTGGTTGGATTTCCGACACGGCTAATCGTAAATCATCTTACACTGTCAATAAGCGTGACCAGGGTTGCCAGGTTTTCACAAGAAAACCCGCCTAATTGCTACTCAAAACTAGCCCAAAACTACAAAACGTGGCAAGTGTTAAAGTAGCCCAATTCCGCGGGAAAACCGCGGACTTGGCAACACTGAGCGTGACTGATACTCGAGCCAACTCTGCTCTAACTGTCGACTAGCAGTGGGAGTCAGATTGCCCCCTAGTGGATGGCTAAAGATTTGTTAACTCATATTCATAAATTCTCAAGGGAACGTCTCTGAATTAACTGATGCTCGCGCCACCCTTAACAGGTGCTGGCGCCCCCCTGGGGTTGAAAACCCCTGCCTTACACAGTCCTTTTTATTTCCACTTGTCATACAGAGTCCCACCCATTCCCGTTTGCCGCACAGAGTCCCGCTTATTACCACCTGTCATACAGAATCCCGCCCATTCCCATTTGTCATACAGATTCACGCCCATTACCACCTGCCGCACAGAGTGCTGTTTATTCCCACTTGTCGTACAGAGTCCCAACCATTCCCGTTTGTTTTACATAGTCCAGCCCATTCCCACCTGTCGTACAGAGTCCAGCCCATTCCCACCTGTCGTACAGAGTCCAGCCCATTCCCACCTGTCATACAGTCCCGCGCATTCCCACC
>NW_015660885.1:127513-135482 GCF_001515625.1 Sinocyclocheilus rhinocerous
AGAGTCCCGCCCACTCCCACCTGTTGTACAGAGTCCCGCCCACTCTCACCTGGCTCACAGCATCCCATCAACTCTCACCTGTCTTGCACAATCCCACCTGCTCTCACCTGTTTCAGAGTTCGTTCCATGTCGATGCCCTGGTTCCAAGGAGCAGCTGGATTTGCCAGACAGTCTCCAGCGTTGCCTCTGCGAGAGATGTCGATCTTCTGTCTGCGCAGATTCCGAAACGCCTCCGCCATCACTAGCACACCATCGTACGTCAATGATGATGTGTACTGAGGAGGTAAAAGGAATATTGTGTCTTTACTTCATTCACACTACATTACCCATGCTTCCTGTTTACAAGCACATATCCAGTGTAATGCAGAGCCGTTCTAGTGCCTAAAGTAGATGTAAATGCAACAGAGAGGGCAATCTAGGTGAGTGCATAGATTATTGCCTCCGCCGGCTTGCTTGTAAGGCTGTGTACATAATGCAATGTGACATAAAACTGCAATGTAGCACCGTCACTACTTGTTACTGGAAAAGCTATTTAGCTGTAAAGCAGTACAGATTGTTGCTACAGAGCAGTAAAGATCCAGAGAGATTGCTGGGGAAAACATCATTGCATTGTTTTTCTCTTTATGAGGTACCACTAGTGGTAAGAAAGAAAAAAAAAAGCTTAACCTCACCAACAATCAAAATGGATTTTCATCTGTTGTTATTTCCATAAACAAATACAAAAGCATGGCTATTTGCATGAGTAAATCGTCCCAATAAGACAGAACGAGTGTCAGTGGCTGGATCTGCACTGATACCGTTTGTTATGAATGAACTTGATCAGCAGAAGATTTATGGTTCTAGCAGAGGCATAATAACATCCAATTAACATTGAGGGAAAGACAGAAACAAACAACAATCATTAAAGGGGGAGTCAGCGAGTGAGATGCAGAAAATCAAGAGCGAGCAAGAGATGGAGATAGTCAAGGCTCTTGCCTATAAAGTGTGCTCTAATGAACCCATAAAGATTGGTCTGATGCTCCTCTGATAATTTATAGCAGGGACTGCAGGATGGAAGTACTAATCAATGGGAGTAGAGAAGGAGCTCCACGTTATCAACAGAGGGGAAAAGCAAGGTTTTTGAGCTGAGGACAGCACGATGAGGTGAGGTTATGCAGAACAAAACCATCTTAATGAGTATATTTGTCTTGTTTTCTAGTATGGAGAACTGTAATACCTTTTGTGTGGTACCGTGCGAGCATTTCACTTGTATTTGCGACTAAGAATAGATGTGTGCGAACTGTAAAATGTATTTAGGAGCATGTGTGTGAATAACAAAACGGCCCAGTGGGTCCTTAAAATCTAAAAATAATCAGTTTTATGAAATTTAAGGTCATAAGTCTTGAATTATAACTGAGTTTTAAAAAATATCTTACATTTTATAACAAACATCTTAATCATTTTAAGAGTCTTAAATTTGTTATTAAACTTTTAATATATTTATAAATATATTTATATACTTTACTTAAATGTACTTTTTTAGTATTGTTTTTTTTTTTAGTATTTAGTATATAATATATTTTACTAATATTTAAGAGAGAAAATAGAAGAATTAGGGCGAATCAATACATTCTGAATAGTTTACTGCCATTGTGTAAATAATATGTAATCATGTAATTATAAAAAAGTAACTGTAATCTGTAATATAATCTAATTATAAGTACTTTATTTTTGGAATCTGATTATGTAATCCAGATTACATGTAGTTAGTTACTACCCAGCACTGTGTGTGTGTGTGTGTGTGTTTGTGTGCATCAATTGAAGCAACATATTAATATAGAACGACACACATTTATTATGTAAACAAATTTTTTTTGTGTGTGTGCGATTAATCGATTTGGCAGCACTATTACTGTTTTTGCCTTCATTGTATCCCTTTATAAAGGAAAAACACAATATTTTATACTATGTAATTGTGCCCCTAAATGTGAATTTTTCTCTTTGTCTCTTGGAAAACTAGAACGGTTTCCCAGGCTTAAAAACACAACATTTATTTACTTGTATTTAGACTTTATTTCACATGTTCCCCAACAGACGGGTTAAACGTGGCTCCGGCTGCAGTCTGTCATGGCATAATTGACTCAAATATTGCTGGGCAGCTGCTCGTTAAATCTCATTGGCTAAAGCTTGACGAAGAATGTGTCCTGTCACAGTTTGATTGGCTGAACATCTGTGACTGGAACTCTGCCACATGCGTCCGACAGGATTATCAGAGTTTCGACCTGATTTAAACCAACCTGCTATTTGCTGGGCGGTTTCGAAGCACGCTGTTTGAGTAGATAAGGAATTATGCTGCTAATGGATTCAATGGCGTTTAGTACAGATCTCAGAGCATGTTTGCGCTAATTCCTTTAGTGAACTGGGTGCTGAAACAATGCAGGAAAATAAAGTGTGTGCAAATAAATGTCCGCAGTGTTTGATATTCAGTGTTTGCATTTGTGTTTAATTATGTTGTAAATGTATTTGCGTACCCTGGGTGGGCTCTCGGATCCTGGATACTCCCTCTGGTCTAGTTTGTTCCAGCGCTGCATTAGTTTGATCACCATTGGTTTGCTGAAATCCACCAACTGGAAACCAGTGACGTTTGCCCCGCCGTGCATAAACCTCTCAAGAGAAATGTCCTTAAATCCCTGCAGGGAGAAAGACAGAGAGCAAATCAGAGTGAGAGCGAATGCAGCCGATTCATTGAAAAGATAAAAAGGTGGAAAAATGGAGATTGACTGAATGAATGTGAGGCGGTGTGACTTATAACATTTCTTAATATCCCAGATGCTGACGCTAACAAATGTCAGCGCAGAATACGTTAAGGCACAGCACAAAATAAGCAATGATAAATCACACGTAACGTAACAAAGTTCAGGTTCAGCAGTCAATCATAGTCAGAGTCTCCGAAACTGAAAAAGACTGCAAACTCCTTGAGACTAACTACCAGTTCAGATAAAATTAATCATCCAGATTGTGTTTTACAGTTTCTGAGAGGTGCAAAACACCTCATGTTGCTAGGGTGTTTTGGGTGGTTGCTACGTGATTCGCTCAGATTAATTCGAGAAAGATACATACAGATGCATAAAAAAAAGATGTGAGAAGTGCAATGTTGCCAGGGCATTGATTTATGGTTGCTAAGGTGATATGAGTAATGTTTAGTTTGTTGCTATGTGGTTGCTAGGGTATTTGGTGTGGTTGGTTTTAAATTCTATATTTAAAAATGTAATTAGAGAAAGATTCTTACAAATACATAAAGTTTTATATTAAATTAATTAAAATTCATTACATTATATTAAATTAATAATTTATATTAAAAATGAATAAGAAAAAGATACAAATACATTGAAAATTACATTAAATGAATTAAATTATTTAAAATAAATTTATAAATGTATACATTTGCTAATGTCGTCTTGGGTGTCGCTGAGGTTAATGAATTCTTTCATTTTAATTGTACATTTTAGGAAATGAATTTTAATATTAAAAATAATTATTGTAATTATCGTCTGATCACTTGGTAAAGCACTAGTGCACATGATTTAAGGAATCCTTCACAAACGATGTGAGTTAGATGCCAAAATGTAATACTGCGTTCTGGTTTTCTTCAGGAAAGTGAAGCTCAGTCACAGAGAATTACAGCCAGAGGACACGCTGTCCTCTACATGTGTTGATTTCCTCCAGCGCTCCATCCCTGTATAAACCCGCGCCAGCACTCACCAGGTTAGCCACGATGTAGTGATATCCTTTCACATGTTTGCCCACACTCACAATCTGAGAGAAAGACAGAGATACAAGGAATGAGTGACTGGAAAAGACTATTTTATTACACGCTTCAGCAATACAGCCTACAGATGTATTAATATATACTTGGGAAACTGTATATTAGAAAGTATTTTTACATAGAAAATAGAGTTTAGGTTCCAAGACATTGTGTGCATTTCAGAATTGATTTCCTGTGAATTTGAATTTGTATTAATGTGGCAAATAGGATGCAGTTCAAATTTGAATGCAAGTAGAATTAAAACGAAAACATTCATTTTCTCCATAGGTGAATTGACTTTGAACAATAACCTTTACAGACCTATTGTGAGGTTGTTAATCGATGATAAATGCTTTTGTTGAAGCCATCAGCCTGCATTTTTTTAAACTTATTTTTGTAAATAATTCCTGGTAAGAAACTACATTACCCATGATTCTGTAAACTCTGCACCAATTACAGAATCAAAAACAGGTAATTCGATCATGTCGAAGAGGACTTTTTCACTGGAGGAAGTGTAATTATGGATTATGGACTAGACAGAAGCAACGTTTTGAAGTGGGAAAAACCTCAAAAAGTTACAAATGTAGCATTGGATCACTTGCTCACCAGTGGATCCTCTGCAGTGCATGGGTGCCGTCAGAATGAGAGTCCAAACAGCTATATTTGGATAGTCCACTTTAGGCATTCTACTTCCTATAAGTAACTTTGAGTATTAGTAGTCTGTCTGTTTAATATCTAATAACACTTTAATTTGATGGTTGCTCAACAGACGTTCTACTGACTATAAGTAACTTTGCAAGTACGGCAGCTTATTCTACTAACCCTAACCTAACAGTATACAAATGCTCTAATGAGAGTTAGTTGCAAAGTTACTTACAGTAAGTAGAATGTCTAAAGTGGACTATCGAAATAAAGTGTAACCAACATCACAGTAATCCACAAGTAATCCACAGCACTCCAGTCCATCAGTGAACATCTGGAGAAGACAAAAGCTGAAACAAATCCAGCATTCATACGTTTTCGAAATAAAGACCAACATCACAGTAATCCACAAGTAATCCACAGCACTCCAGTCCATCAGTGAACATCTGGAGAAGACAAAAGCTGAAACAAATCCAGCATTCATACGTTTTTAACTTCAAACCATTGCTTCTGGCAAAAAAAATGAATCCATAATAGCGCTTCCTCCAGTGAAAATGTCCATCTCCTGTTGTCTCTCACATCAAAATTCACCACATATTTGTTTAGAGCTGTTTTGGCTTGTAAACGGTGTTTGTGCAGATTTCTCTCCTGATTCAGACCAGACCACTTTTTAACTGGAGGAAGTGTTATTATGGATTATGTTTTAGTTAAAATGCTTTAATGCTGGATTTGTCTCAGCTTTTGTCTTCTCCAGATGTGAACTGATGGACTGGAGTGGTGTGGATTACTTGTGGATTATTGTGATGTTTTTATCAGCTGTTTGGACTCTCATTCTGACGGCACCCATTCACTGCAGAGCATCCATTGCTGAGACACTGATGCAATGCTACATTTCTACAAATCTGATGAAGAAACACACTCATCTTATATGGGCTGAGGCCAAGTAAGTTTTTCATTTTTGGACTATTCCTTTAAGTAAACAGTCTTTTTCAAATACTGTGTTTTTAAATGAAAATTTAACAAGGAGCCATATCTTTTGCTGGATGTGAGATTTGTCTAGTCAGTGTGTAACTGGTATCGGTGTAAGATCAGTGGCTGCTGTTATCCACATCTGCTCAAGGAACATGCTGGCAGGACTGGCAGGGCATGTAGAGAGAACATTCTGTTGATGTTGTGCCTGACTATGTCCAACTGTGAGACTGTGTGTGTGTGTGTGTGTGTGTGTGTGTGTCTGGCTGTATTTGCCAAGTCTGCTGTCAGGCTGATAGATGGGCACCTCAGAGGTCTGCCTGAGGAACAGACGGACCATGTAACAATCAAACGCCCCGCAATCGCAGAGTTCATAGATCAGACATACTGAGAGCTGAGCTGTGACTCCTTCTGCTGCTCGTGTTGAACATCATTACCGCACGAGAACCATGGAGCTGTTACACATGAGGCCCGTTTAATGTACACTAGCGTTCAAAAGTTTGGGTTTTTAAACATTTTTGAAAGAAGTCTTAAAACTACAATAAAAAAAGTAATATTGAGAAATATTATTACAATTTAAAAGAGCTGTTTTCTATTGCAATGAATTTTAAAATGTAATTTATTTCTGTGATGGCAAAGCTGTTTTTTTTATGAATACAAATTCATTAAAATATATTAAATTAATTATATTTTATAATTTTTTTTAATTAAGAAAAATACAAAATTATATTAAATTAATTACATTAAAATAAACTATATATTAAAAAAAGAAATCAATATACACATGTATACATTTTAGTATTAAAAATAATTCTTACTGTAATTATTTTTATATTATATAATAATTATTGTAAATTAATAATAGATATTTTTTAATGATTTTGAAAGAAGTCTCTTATGCTCACCAAGGTTGCATTTATCAAAGTCAGTTAGCAAAATGGCTTAAAGAGCTTACAGCACTATATATACAGTAATTTTATACGTTTTAAAAAATATATTTTTAAATATCTAAATATTTAAAACATATAAATAAAATATTGTGGAATATTATTACAATTTAGAATATCTGTTTTTATTACAATACATTTTAAAATGCCAGTGATGGCAGAGATGTTTTTATATGAATAAAAAAAACATTAAAATGATATTAAATTAATTATGTTAAATGAGTAACATTTTTAAGTGAATAAAAATTCATTAAGATTGTATTAAATGAATTGTTATATTAAAATAAATTATATATTTAAGAAAGAAATTAATAAATTTATATATTTATACACTTATATTAATATATGTATATAAATATATATAAAATACGTATTACTTTAATTATTTTATATAAAAAATAATTACTCTAATTTAATAATATATATGATTGTTTTATAACTAACTTTTACATGTTCTAAGAAAATGTTACTTGTGCTTGTAAAACTTGCCAAAAAAAAAGGTAAAAAGAACAGCATTTATTTGAAATAGAAAACTTTCACAACATTATAAATGTCTTCACTGTCACTTTTCATCAATTTAATGCATCCTTGCTGAATAAAAGTATCAATTTCTTTAAAAAAAAAACATTAAATTTTTTCGGTATTCTTGCATTATTGTTTACATTATTGTTGGCATCAGTATTCAAATGGCACTAAACTGAATGATTAATTAACTTTCTCAATAAGGTTCTTGTCAAACTGCTGTGTCATGATGGTATTTGACCTGATTGACCTGCGTTAAGCTAGGACAAATGTGACCCTGGAGCACTAAGGGTCAATTTTTCGAAATTGAGATTTATGCATCATCTGAAATCTGAGTGAGATCACATCACTGTGACGTGTCTGTTTCAGGCTGTTTGGCAGCGGTTTCGTGAGCACCTGTTCTCGTCTCTGTCTCTCTGCACATCGTGTTATTCTGAGTTTCAATGCACATGACAGACAGAGCGTGCTCATATTCTGTGAGGAACAGCGAGAAGCTCCGCAGGCGGGAGGAGGGATCAGAGCGAGTCACCGAGAAAATAACAAATCGCAGGCCAGAAGGAAAACACCGATCGCTCGTCTTGCTCTGCGATCCCTCCTGTTTTTATGCTTTTCCTTTAAAGGTGCTGTAAGCGATTTCGTATTTTAGAATGCCACGCATTAAATGTGGCTGCTACCTGACAGATATTACTGGAATGGGTTTTGTGAGACTGACACTGAGTTAGGGAGGCAGACCTGTGCTTTTTTAGCCAATCAGAAATACTCTCTGCTTGTCAATCAATGTGCAGGTTCAGGATCATTGTGCATTGTGTCAGCTTTGTTTGAAGAAGTTTGGTGTGAGTTAGCAAAACATCATGTGTGTGTGTGTGTGTGTGTGTGTGTACCTGTTTTTCTATTCTTTTATAATATTTTTAAAATATATATTTTTAATATCTAAATATTTAAAATATTTATAAATATATATTTAAAAATATAGTAGAATAATTTCAAAGTCAGCTGGAAAACCTGCTGAAAAACTGCTCAAAGCACTTATAGTACTATTAAAAAATATATATTTTTAAATATCTAAATATTTAAAAAATGTATTTAATGTTTTCTATGAATGAAC
>NW_015660885.1:135704-135989 GCF_001515625.1 Sinocyclocheilus rhinocerous
TTTATAATATAATTATCTAAATATTAAAAAATGTATTACATTTTTAAAATAAATATTACATTTTTAAACATTTTTGTATAATATTTTGTATAATATTTCCAGTCAGTCAAAATGGCTAAATTTGTATCAAAATATTTAAAACATTTAAATATAATTATTTATAAATATATATATATTTTTAAACATTGTAGAATTTGAAATGCATTCTAAATATTGTAGAAAAATGTCAGTCAGTTAGCAAAACTATTCAAAACACTTACAGTACTATATATATTTTTATAACTC
>NW_015660885.1:136111-138277 GCF_001515625.1 Sinocyclocheilus rhinocerous
ATTTTAAATATTGTAGAGTAATTTCAGTCAGTTAGCAAAACTATTCAAAACACTTACAGTACTATATATATATTTTTATAATTCTTAAAAATATATATTTTTAAATATTTAAATATTTTTAAAAGTATTTAATATTTTCTTTTAATATATAATTTTTTTTTTAATATTGTAGAATATGTTCAAAGTCAGTTATCAAAATGTCTCAAAGGGCTCACAGAGCTATATATAGTTTATTTATACTATATATAGTTTAAATGTTACATTTTTAATACATTTTTTTTTAAATATTGTAAAATATTTTCAAAGTCAGTTAGCAAAATGGCGTAAAGAGCTTCCAGCACTATATATACAGTAATTTTACGCTAAAATATCTAAATATTTAAAACATATAAATAAAAATTTAAAATTGTAAAAAAAAAAAAAATTATAAAAAATTGTGTAATAATTTCAAAGTCAACATGAAATGGGACTCCCAACCCAATTTATTCCATAATGTAATATATTTCTGTGAATAAGAATATTCCACAAGAAAAACAATGTAGTGGAGCATTTTATTTTATCAATTGCATTCGACCAGGATTGTGTGTTAAGAGAGTAAATGTGGTTCATTTAGATTTCTTTAATATCAGAATTTGTTGCAGACGTCTTCCTCACCTGTTCCAGAATGTTCTGGAGTCGTTCTGCCTCGAGGTCGATGACGAACTTCTTCTCCTGTCGCCGGTCCAGGTCTTCCAGCAGTCTTCGGTGACTGGCGTCATTGAAGTTCTCCACGCAGATGGCACTGACCTGCCAGCCGTTCTGACCCGCCTTCTCCATGATGGCCTGCAGGATGGCGTATCCTAGCAACAACAACACATCAAAACACTCTAATGCGACTGTGTATCTTTTCCTAAACATGCATGTTATACGGATTTGTATATTCGTAGATCTCAGTTATATCAGCAAAGAAATTGAATGGAGCACAAATAGAGAAATTTAGACTTTTAGATTGCAACGTCTACAAACAAAAGTCAGAGTTCTCATCAAATTCTTCCAAGCACAAATGATCTGATTGTCCAGATTATCAGATAATAGCTCTGTGCTCAACATGTCTAATTTGTGTATATTTAAAAAAAAAAAAGAAAAAAAAAACTCCATTATGTTATTATAATTGAATTAAATTATGCAATTTTATGCAACTACTAAAAAAATATAAAAATATAAAAAAAAGAAACTATGCAAGTTTATGCAAATGCTAAATGGATGCAACATAAAAAATGTAACTCTATTCAGGGTTATTATAGATCACTGAAACAATAAAAAAAATTATACTTGAAATAAAACAAATATTATAATAACCAAAATACAATAAAATAAATTCAAAATGACTAAAACATTAACATTTAAATGAAAACAGAAAAAAAAAATATAAAATTATTTACAATATTGATAAAAACTATAATTGTGACTCAATGATACTAAAATAACACTGACTCCATTATGTCTCTCAAAGTATGAAAAAAAGTTTTTCTGCAATTTTATGCAGATACTAAAAAGTAAGATGCAAAATAAATCAGATAATAGCTCTTCTTACTGTAGGTAAAAATCTATTGTCTCATTTGTGTCTTATTTTTTATTAAACAATGGGAGACAAAGTTTCTCACTTAAAAGAGAAATAACTGAGAAATCCATTCAGGGTTATTATAGTTCAATAAAAAAGTTAACCAAAATAAAATAAAATATATTAAAAAACATTTAAATTATTAATATTTTATATTAGCTATTTTATTTTAGCAACATTTCTGATTTTTATTTAATGAGATATTCCATTTTCATATACTAAAATAACTAAAGCTGAAATAATAAAAAATAAAAACTATACAGACATATTTTAAAAATAATAATAAACCATAAAAATGACAAACACACAACTAATTACTAAAACTTGAACTAAAATGAAAATGAAAACAGAAAATATAAAAACTAATTTAAATATTTATAAAAACTATAATAGTATCACTATAATACTAAAATAACACTGACTCCATTATCTCTGCCAAAGTATGAAAAAAGAAACTTTAATGCAATTATATGCAAATGCTAAAAAGTGAGAAGCAACATAATTCAGCCATATTCTCCTTTCCAGACTCTCTGTGTGTGTGTGTGTGTGTGTGTGTGTGTGTGTGT
>NW_015660885.1:138633-145059 GCF_001515625.1 Sinocyclocheilus rhinocerous
TGCGTGCGTGTGTGTGTGTTTCTACAGGTGTGTGTTTGCGCTCTGGCTCCGTCTCCTGTCCAAATGTCCCGTGTGTATTCTGCATCAGTGTGCCAGTAATGTCGGCCAAGAGCAACAGATGTCCTTTAAACTGGCCTTTAGTCGCACCGCAGGACTTTGGACATCAGGACATATGCAGTGTCCAGCATCCGTCTGTGTGTGTGTGTGTGAGCAGATTCAGAACAACAGATATGACACAAACCACAACACACAGAAAGACCACATATTACCGTGAGCTCACACACACAATCATAATGAAACGGCACCAGCTGTGCTGTGAGTAAACACAGACTGGCAGCAGAGAGCTGGAGAATCCTCTGTACACAAACCCCAGTCTGTGTGTAGATGGACGGATGGACGGACGCTTGCCTCTCGCTCCGCATGTAAACACAGCCTGTACCAGCTGCTTTTCAAACACAGCACTATGTGAATGTATAGGCATGTGACGTGCTACTTCAAAGGGAGAGGTTTTGGAGAAATTTGGTGTCAGTTAGCAAAATGACTCAAAATATGTTTTTTTTAATTAAACATATTATTTTTTATATATTTGTAAATATGTACATATTTTAAAGTATTAAAAATACTTATTAAAATTTTTTTACATTTTAAAATTATTATTATTATTAGTAGTAGTATAGAATATCAGCAAAATGGCTCAAAGAACTTAGTGCTACATATAGTTTTATAATTTTGTAAAAGTTAAAATATGTAAATACTTGAAAACATTTAAATAAAAATTTAAAATATTAAAATATTTAATTTAAACATTTTAAACATTGAAATTATTCAAAATGTATTCAAAATTGTACAAAGTCAACATGAATATGCACTTTTATTCTATAATGTGACCTATTTCTGTGAAACAATATTCCACAAAAACAAATGTAGGGTAGCATTTTATTTTATCAAATTTTTTTTTTAATTTTAACACTTTTCTAATAAAATTTTTCTATTTTTTGTGGGGGTTTTTTTGTTTCTTTTTTCTTTCTTTTTTTGTGGAAAAGTCTTTTGTGAAAGTCTTTTTCACTGAAGATTGGAGGAACTAAAACCTAAGTTACATTTTGGCACCTTACGTTTCATAATGCATGCTGTCTCACAAACTATTTTATTATTATTATTATTATTATTATTATTATTATTATTCAGAGTCAAATTACTCCCATTTCTCCCATTTTTCCGTCTCATAAACTGTTTTATTAATTAATTTATTTATTTATTTATTAATTTATTTATTTAAATTGAAGTAATTAGAGTCTTTTGTGAAAGTCTTTTTCACTGAAGATTGGAGGAACTAAAACCTAAGTTACATTTTGGCACCTTACGTTTCATAATGCATGCTGTCTCACAAACTATTTTATTATTATTATTATTATTATTATTATTATTATTATTATTATTATTATTATTATTATTATTATTATTATTATTATTATTATTATTATTATTATTATTATTATTATTATTATTATTATTCAGAGTCAAATTACTCCCATTTCATACTGCATTCCGTCTCATAAACTGTTTTATTAATTAATTTATTTATTTATTTATTAATTTATTTATTTAAATTGAAGTAATTCAAATTACTCCCATTTCATACTGCATGCCGTCTCATAAACTGTTTTATTAATTAATTAATTTATTAATTTATTAATTTATTTATTTAAATTGAAGTAATTGCTGGAAAAGTCTGACAATTCCAGAGACCCACAGAAAAAAAGAGAGGTGCACCTCTCTCTTTTTCTGTGGACCTACGCTCCCTTTCACCCTCCCATCTTTCCTCTGTAGTGTCTTCCTCTCTTCCCTCATAGATATATGTCCTCTCTCCTCCAGGCCAGCACGTGCTGCCTCTTCTAACCCCTGGCTGTCTGATGTTCTTTGTGAACATCAGTCCAAATTAAGAGCAGCAGAGAGAAAATGACACAAATCAAAAGATCCGTCAGACCTGAGTTTGCATCTGTCTCTGCTTTCATCTTTCTCTGCTGAAGTCCATACTGCCAAATCCTTTGTATTTCCACGACTGCGCTTCAGACACACGTAATCTCTTCAAAACATTAAATTCTCTTCCCTGTCCCTCTCCACCACCTCCACTACTAAACCACATCCACTGCTAAAACTCCCCTCTCCTCCTCCTGTCCCCTTACTGAGGCAGAAGTAACATCATATCATCAACACATCTCTTCTCCCAGGCATTTTCCCCACTGTTCAAAAAGCCTATATTAAACACTTCACTTGTAGATAGCTACAGACCTGGACCAGGAGTCTCTTTCCTTCCATTCATAGCGAAAACAATTGAACGAATTGTTTGCGAACAGATATCATTATTTCTTTCACTGAATAACCGGTCAGGTTTCAGAAGTGACCATTTGCGGATTGCGGATCGCGAAAGCTGATTCCAAATCATCAGTTCTCATTCTGCTGGATCTATCTGCCGCTTTTGACGCTGTGAATCATCAGATCCTCCTGTCCACCCTCTCATCACTGGAATCCTATCTCACAGGTAGGTCTTTAAGGGTGGCCTGGGGAGGGGAGGTATCCAAAGCACATCAACTGGTCACTGGGGTTCCACAGGGATCAGTTCTTGGACCCCTCCTCTTCTCCGTATACACAGCATCACTGGGATCCACCATACAGGCTCATGATTTCTCTTACCTTTGCTATGCTGGAGACACACAACTCTTATCTTTCATTTCAACCGGTAGCTGCACGGATCTCAGGCTGCCTGGCGGACATCTCGGAATGGATGAAAGAACATCACCAACAGCTCAACCTGGCAAAGACTGAACTTCTCGTCTTCCCTGCCACTCCGACTCTACAGCATGATTTCACCATCCAGCTAAGCTCATCAACAATTACCCCATCAAGTTCGGTCAGATATCTTGGTGTAATCTTTGATGACCAGCTGACCTTCAAAGACTACATTGCAAAAACTGCTCGATCATGCAGGTTTGCATTGCACAACATCAGAAAGATCAGGAGCATGCTGCACAACTTCTTGTCCAGGCCCTTGTCATTTCTAGGCTGGACTACTGCAATGCTCTTCTGGCTGGACTTCCATCAAGCACAATCAAACCTCTACAAATGATTCAGAATGCAGTAGCACGACTGGTCTTCATTGAGCCCAAAAGGGCCAAAGTCACACCTCTCTTTATCTCCCTGCACTGGCTACTGGTTGCGGCTCGCATCAAGTTCAAGACACTGATGCTTGCATATAGAACAGCCACAGGCTCAGCACCCTCCTGCTTCCACTCACTCTTATGAATCTACATCCCCTCCAGAAGCACGAGATCTACAAGTGAGCGACAGGTCGTGGTTTTTAACCTTAAACCGCATAAACACATTTCATTACACCAAATACACAAAATAATGTTCTTTTTAGCAGCATCATATGACCCCTTTAATAAAATAATCAAAAGTTTACTGCTTAAAAATAAACAAAGGAGAAAGACGTTTTTTGTTTGTTTGTTTAATTTGTTTAGCATTTTAAATGAGTTCACCCTTCGACATTGTTACAGTCATATCCTAAACAAAATGAATAGAGGAGGGAAACATTCTGGGGTGCAGAACAGAAAAAGACAAACAATCAAACAAAAAAGCATTAAACTGAGGACAGCTCAACTAGTCACATTTAGCCAAAAATCGCTGTTTTGAATTCAGAAAAGGTAATTTGTGTGATTCATCCATGCAATGAGTTTTTGGAAAATATTCATACTTCAGTACAAAACAGTGCTGACCTTTGACAAAAAGTGATTTTTTTCAAATGCTATTTTAGTGATTTTCTAATGTCTAAATGTAAATCCAAAAGCAAAAAGTGAACATAACTGAATTGGAAATGGCAAATGAACCAATGAGTGATCCTCTGCAGCCCTCTACTGGTCATAGTGGTAATATCATGTCTTTTTCATATTTTTTTTCAAGTGTTCGTTTTCAACCAGGCGGCAGACATCTTCCACTTAATGGCACATTTTCCAAGAATTATACATTAATTTAAAAAATATATATTCTTAAAAGTGAAGTTTTACATTTACTGTTCCAATTTTGTGTAAATATGTACAAAAATATGCATATTTTGAGGCAAATAAATAAAGAATACCATAAATCCCTCCAAAACTGCTTAACTCAAATGTGAGCAATATATGGCCATCATGAGTTTAAGTGGGTGTCGCACCTTTGTCACTTTTTCACCCCTGATTGATTTGCAGAAAGTTTTCTGTGATGGTGTTAGGGAATAGAATTCACAAAGGCGACAACACTGATCTTGCACATCCCTCAGCAAATCTACAGTTGTGTACCTGGTGCTCTTGCCCCCCCTTTGCCACCCCAAGTATAAAATCTTAGACACACCCCTGCATATAGGGGCATACTACAGTTTAGCATTCCGTACTGTGCATACTGTCTCATACTTTTGTTTAATATTAAGCCATATGCAGTACACATTGTGTAGTAGGCAGTGTAGTAGTATTTCACTCAGTGTAAAGTCAGTGTTCATAAAGGTAGCAGTAGCGAGACTTTGGCTAAAGTGTCAAAGCGCTAAACTAAAGCGGAGCAGTAGCTGGAACCGATCGCTAACAGTCCGATCCAGACTGCCAGATGGTCCGTTTCTCGGCTAAAGTGAGCGTGCCAGTAGGGACGGCTGTGTCAGTTACTCAGGGCCTGTAAGTGGAGATGTTTGCTCAACTGTGCTGCTAACATTTGATAGCCGAGCGGATTCCAGCACTGCTGTAACGGCACGCCGAACGTAAACCTGGACGTCCACTAACCTACCGGACGCCCCTGTTGAAAAAACCAGCATATGCTTGTTAGGTATGTTTTGAAGCATGACTGCTGGTTTGAGCTGGTCCTTAGCTGGTCATGAGCTGGTTTAAGCTGGTCATATGCTGGTCCTGAGCAGGAGCTAATTGCTTAGGACCAGCACATGACCAGCTCAAACCAGCTAAGGACCATCTTAAACCAGCAGCCATGCTTCAAAACATACCTAACCAGCATATGCTGTTTTTTTCAGCTAGTGATCCATAGTGAAGCACCGAGCAACTATCCTGAAGTGGCTGACAGGGGGAAAAAGAAGAAAAGAAATGAATAACCAACATTGAAGAAAGATGCTTCCCCCCACCCAAATTAGCAGCCTACAGACACCAGCTTTCTCTCAGAAAGCACATGTACGTTTGCAAGATGTCTGTTAAAGATCTCTTCATCTGGAAAGCATCTGCTGTGTACAAACATCTGATAGACGTCTTAAAGATGTCAGTTTTACATACATTCTAAATCATAAGCATCTTAAAGACATCTAAACGTCTATTCTAAATCTAAACGTCTATTTGACATCTGATAGGAAATGTCCCATAGATGAATTGCAGATGAGCAAACACTCTAAAAAATAGGTCTTGCAGATATAAATACAGACGTCAAATAGACGTCTCTGTGATGTACGTGTGCTATCAGGGTTGATTTGATAATTCAGTGCAGTTAAACAAGTTGGTCGATATTACGAGAACTTGTAATGAAAAACTGATGACTGGACTTGTCTAATTTTATCAGTTTTTGGTTTTAAATCATTTGAGGATACAGAGCGAAATTTAGCGGTGTTTTATTTCTGAATGAATCGCTTTTGAATGAATCAATGATTCAAATATCCTTTCATAAAGACAGTCACTACAGCTTCTTTCTTGAATGAATCATCCGTTTGAATAAATTAAATTGAATCATCCATTCATAAAGTCACTTGCTTCATTCTTGAATGAATCATCCGTTTGAATCAATCAATGATTCGATGATCCTTTCATAAAGACAACAGTTACTTGCTTCGTTCTTGAAAGAATCAGCTGTTTAAATGAATCGGTTGAATAAATGACTCAGTGACTCACTCATTAAGACTATAATTTCATATAAAAATAGTAATTTCATATTTAAATAATGAAAATATTATTAGTTGAATAAATATTGAATAGGTTGAATGACTTACTCATTTAAAGTATCATTTCATATACAATAATAATAATTTCAAATTTGTTAATATTTATTTTTAAAATATTTATCTGAATGAATCAGCAGTTAGAATGAATTGGTTGAATAAATGACTTCAATTACTTATTTAAAGGGGTCATATGATGCGATTTCAAGTTTTCCTTTCTCTTTGGAGTGCTACAAAAATAATAATAATTTCAAATTTGTTAATATTTATTTTTAAAATATTTATCTGAATGAATCAGCAGTTAGAACGAATTGGTTGAATAAATGACTTCAATTACTTATTTAAAGGGGTCATATGATGCGATTTCAAGTTTTCCTTTCTCTTTGGAGTGCTACAAGCTCTTGGTGCATAAAGAAGATCTGTAAAGTTGCAAAGACTAAAGTCTCAAATCCAAAGAGATATTCTTTATAAAAGTAAGT
>NW_015660885.1:145219-162948 GCF_001515625.1 Sinocyclocheilus rhinocerous
CTTTGTAGAAAACGAAGCGTTTGAGAGAGGCGGGGCATAGAGGACCTACAATAATGTACAGTATTTGAAAAATAATGTGTTTTTTGAACATTAAAGCATGTCAACATATTCTGTTACACCAAATACACAAAATAATGATCTTTAAAATAGCATCATATGACCCCTTTAAAGTAAAATTTCAATAAGTAAAATATTAATTTTAATACAATCTCATAGCATTGTTTATGCAGCTGTAATTGCAGTGTAAATGCTGCTTCTGTGCCAATTTTGCAATGCAAAAATGGATTTTGCTGATACTGATTGATTTTTTTATTTGGTAACAGAATATAGTGTCTTAATATTATAACTTATTGATTAAATATAAGAATTTGACATAAAATATGACACGTACATTGAATAAAGATAGAAAAAATGATATTAAAAAGGTAAAATGCCTCTGGAAATCAGTTTAAGGTGGCAAACGTGGCCCTTAATGAAAACATGAATTTCTGTAACTGCAAAATACCAGAAAATTTTGAGATATTTTTTATCAGTTTCACACACCCTTAAGATCTACACACATTTCTGTTTATTTCTTCTCTGTTTTCTGTGGAAATGTACAAAGTGTATTTTTAACAAGCTTTTCATTGTCAGTCAAGCTACAAGACAAACTGTGATTGGTTGTTTTACGTGTCAGTAAAGTGTCTTATTTTTAAATTTTTTTTGTATTTTTGCTAAACTAATCTGCAGTATGGGTTTAGTGTTCATCTGTGAATAGATATCTTTTTTCCATATCTGCTGGCAGTGATGCTAACATCTCCAGACAAGCCGGACGTTCCCCTGCGATCAGCCATTTCACGTGCATGAGCGAGCGATCGGAGACGTTTTAGCAGACAGATCCGCAATGCAGATCTGCTGACGGAGGTGTGAGGTCAAGCCGAGTGTCTGTGAGTCTGATAAACCTCCTCAGCGCTCAGGGAATCAACAAAAACAGGAGGACAAAGGCAAAACCGTCAGGAAAAACATGCTGCATGGTCCTTGGAATCGATGCCAACTCCAGATGAAGCGGCTCAAGATCAGAATAGCGCTTACGATTCACAAAATTAATTAGCGTAAATAATTGCTAAAACACTTTCTGAGAAGTTGGCACTAGTTAACCTCTCTAACTGACTAGTTGTTTTTGGACAGCTAGTTGATTAATCAACCATCCTGGTCCATCCTTAGTTTGTACTGTAATGTGTAGTGTTATTTTAGTATTATTTATATACTATTACAGTTTTTATTAATATTTCGACGCATGTTTTGTTTATATAAAACTTTATATTTATATTCTTTTTATATATTTTTTGTATTTTTAATTTGACTTTTTAATAATTTTGTCATTTTTTAAAAATATTTCTATTTCAGTTGTCCAGTTAATAATTTTAGTGCTTCAACTTAAACTTAACCTAAACATTTCTAAGTTTTGTCCAGTTTAATTTTTAAAATCTAAAATATATATTTTAAGCATTATTTATTAATATTACTTTTATTTATATATTGAATGTATTTTGTTATTATATTTAATATTTATATGACATTTTATATATATATATATATATATATAATTTTACATTTTTAATCATTTTGTCATTTTTATTGTTTTTTTATCTAATTTTTATTTTTAGTATTATGTATTACCATTATAGTAGTATTAGTAGTGTTTTATTTTTAGTTTTTCTTTTAATTTTAGTTTAATTTTTTAGTAATTATGTCATTTTCATTTTTTTTTTTTACAATACTATTAGGTTTAATTTATTTTTATTTCCATTTTCCAGTTAGTAATTTAAGTGCTTCAGCTTATTTCAAAACAGAAGGACAAAGGCAAAATTGATGGGAAAAACACTCTGCGTTGACCTTGGACTCAATGCCAGCTCGGATGAAGCGGCTCAAGAGACTAGCAGTCAAATTCAAACATCAGCACTTATTAAGCGAGGGAGGAGACGAAGAAAATGAAGATGAGGGAAGAAAGCGGATGCAAGTGGATCCATTAGCTTCTCTTTCTGGCCTTTAAGCAGGAGATCACGGATGACTGGATGATTGGCTTGCGGCCCGCGTCGCTCTGGGCTCGAGGATGAGCAGTGGACCGACAGCAGGCAGGAGATCTGGGGTGCTCTGTGGCCGAATGCTGGGCTTAAAATGGGCCGAAGAAGAGCAAATCATATCAAGAAATTCTCCTTTTCTGGACAGCGGCCTGCCTGACTCGCACACTCAGGTCCTGCCTCACTGCGGGGCTCTCATGATGCCAGACGAGAGAATTAGACCGCAGCTGTGACTCCAACACCAACGCCAGCTTACAAACGTGAGTGCTTGTGCAGATTCAGCTGAAGCTTTAGTATATTTATGTTTATCAGTCTGTCTTTTATAGAATTATGTTTCCAATATGAACAACAACAATCTGCTTTTAATTTTTTTTTAGAAGTCAATACATCATTGGTTACGGATCAAAATTGGCACTCATGAATCGAAAAAATTAACAATTATTGTAAAAAATTGCTAAAACACTTTATGAGAAGTTGGCACTAGTTAAACTCCATAATTAACTAGTTGTTTTTTGGATAACCAGTTAATTAGTCAACCATCCTAGTAATTTTTAATATTACTATTTAGGTTTATTTTTTATTTCAGTTTTTCAGTTAGTAATTTTAGTGCTTCAACTAATTTTGTTTAAACTAATATTTATTTTGTTTTAGCATTATTTATTACAATATTTATTTTTATGTATTTTATTCGATTTTTTAAAAAATATTTTCCTATTATTTTAATTTTAATAAAATTTTTAGTAATTTTGTTATTTTCATTATTCGTTTTATATTACTATTTAGGCTTCATTTATTTGAAATACCCTTTATGTTTTACATTATTTAAATTAGTCTCTTCGTTCAGTTTTTCCCTGTGGATGCTGGGTGTTTCATGTTCAAAAATGATTGCATGTAAACAAAAAGTCTCATAATGTTAAATCTGTTTCTGTCTCGGCTATTTGTTCATTTTTTGTCTAAAATGGTTTAAATTGGAACAATGTAGCAAACCGAACTGCAAAATTAATGATCCTTTCCTGAAGGTTTTCTGTAACACTCCTACTGCTCATTCATCTCTGCTCTCTGTCTACAAAGATTGGTTGAGACCATAGACTGTATAAAAACATGGACGTAGTGTCCGTGACATCACCCGTAGTTTGCTGAAGTGCGTATATGAAGCTCAAAGTAGGCGGAGCCGGCCGTCGCCATCTTGGCAGCGCGTCACTGCGCGTCACTCCCGGAATTGAAAATGGGCAAAGAGGCGGGAGGTTGTTGGTTGCTGAAACCACGCCCACCTAGCTCGACGCCGGTGACAGCAGCGGCAATCCACCTGTCACTCAAGTGGCCACGCCCTTAATTATGCAGAACTTTAAGGCTTAATATAATTTAAATATTTAAAATTCACCCCCCTCACAGTTGTCATGAAGGGCAAAATTAGCTATATAGACCAAAATCATTTTTTGTACCAGGCTGTAAACATGTTTTTTCTGACATATTTTTTCCTGCTGTAAAGTTGGGCATTTTAACATAGGGAGTCTATGGGACTGACTCCCTTTTGCAGCCAGCCTCTATCTGCCAGTCGATGAATTGCAGTTTTAGTCACTTCCGTGTTGGCTTCACGAGAGAGAGCGGGAGGTTGCCGCTTGGTTGAGACAGAAGTTTGACATGTCAGGCCGCTCAAACAAACAAATCATTAAACCAAGACACCAGAAAATGTTTAAACAACCCAAAAATGGCTCTTCATGTTTGATATAGTGTCCTCTTTCAGTACGGCTGCATGCACAAGTGTGTGTTTCTTACCTCTGTCGGTGTCGTACAGGAATACGAAGCGGCTCCAGTCGTAATGGTCCAGGAGGCTCAGTAACGCCCCGCGGATGGACGGCCGCAGCTGAAGCACGAACTGTGTCTCGCCCTCGGCAGGGAAACTGGGCGTTACCAGAGAGATGTGCAGCGCGCTGCAGAAGGATGTCAGAGTGTGGACCGAGCGCTTATCGTACAGGCCGAATATCGCAAAGACTCCTCGCGAATACTGCGAACAAACTGAGAGAGAGAGAGAGAGTCAGTGTTACATACGATGCACAAAGAACATACATACTGCATAACACAGTAAAGAACGAGAAGAAAACACAAGAGAGAAAAATGTGCCCAAATGTGTCATATTTCACCCCAAAATTAAAAGAAATGCAAGTAATGAAAAAAAAAAATCTGCATTAGAATATTTTTTTTTTTTTGCATTGAGAGATTATTGTCATGAGAATATTTCCTCTCCAAACTTTAATAACTGTAATACATCCAGGTGTTTAACTTTTCTTTATTTTTTCTAATTATTCTTAGTGATGATTCTAATTAGATTATGATTAGCATTATATATTACATAACCTGTTTATACTATATATAACATTTTATAATATAAACATACTGCATTTAATACATACCTGCATAAATTTGAGACATTACAATAAATACAGCATTGACACCAAATACTGTAAAATTAATGAATGATTAATATTTCAGATTTGCCATCACAGGAATAAATTACATTACAATTACAAGTTCTATTATGGTAATATTGTAATAATAATACTTAATACTTTTTATATAATTTCTATTTCATAAAAATCATTTTATATTTATATAATTTTTTATAATTTAATATATGTGTGTGCACGTGTGTGTATTTATATACACATATTTTTTTTATTACATTGCATTATTATTGAGATAAATTGAAATAATTTGAAATATGAATATGTTCTTGACAGTTTTTTGTGAGACTGAAGTTCAGTAATAAACAAATGTTTCCATGTTTTCCTGAGCGCAAGTGAAAGAGAGAGACTTCAGTAGTCAGTGTTTAATCTTCAAAGGAGTCACACACACACACACACACACACAGAGAGAGAGAGAGAGTTTGTCTGTCGCTTCTTTGATGTAAGTTTATATCGTTGCATTTTCTGTCGCTTTCTATGAATGACATACTCTAGTTTTCGACTGTAGGATCAAACAGTCTGTTCCTGCACTTCTCTTTTATTAGTCACTCAGGTGTCTCTGCCATAACAGTCTTTCTCAGAAGCTCATGTTTTATAATGCACTGTACGAGTGTGTTTGTAAATGTTGTTAAAGATCTGTGTGAAAATCTCTCTGTGTCTCACAATCAGAGTTTGTGAGCAATGTGTTGAGTGCTTTGTGCTGTCAGATGCTCATCCTCCATCATCATTTACCGTCTGATTCATCGACAGACCAATTAATGGAAGGACAAACCGTCTGTGGGTTATTTATAGACTGAACGCCACTCTCTACTCAGAATATCAGCGGCGGACGGTCGCCATGGAGATACAGGCAACAGTTAGTAAAAGTGCTGTGACGATCAGGATGGACGGATCGTAGAGGAAGGTATGGAGGAGGAATGATGAGGAGTTTATTTATACAATGTTAACCTGAAAAACCCACAGACTTACAACGAAAGAGGGATGCGAGCCACTGCCTAGCAACAACCCAGAAACGCCTAGCAACTGCATAGCAACATGCCAACAGCAACAGCTACCTTAGCAACCACATAGCAACACCCTGACATCATGGCGGTGAGTTTTGCGCAGGTATCTAGTAGGTTAATATTATTTCCAGCCCTCAAAAAAAAGTTGTTGGAGAGGTGAGAAAATGACTGTAATTTGATATAATTTATCATCAAAATTTAGCATTATAAAGTAATATAATCAGATTCCAAAAATGTAGTACTTGTAATTAGATCGTATTGTTTTAAAATGCATATTATGTTTTAAAAATGCAGATTACAGTTGCTTTTTTGGATTACATGATTCCAAATTATTCACACAATGACATTAAATTATTCACAATTTATTGATTCTCCTTAATTCTTAATTCTGTTTTTAAAAATAAATGTTCCTTTCTAAATATTCTACTGTGTGTCATATAATTTAGCTTTGAATATTCACAATATAGAATGCCAATGTAAATGTCATGTATATTTGAATTTAATTAATTTGCGGTCCATGCTTCTGAATTGGAGGACAAAAGCACCTCTCAGTCAATCACACAATTTATGAGACAAATAATTACACAAGTTACTAAACACTCCGATGTATAACTGACATCAAATATTTACCCCAGTTTGGGAAACCCTGGAGTAATGTAATTTCAATTGCATTTCATGATGTTGATAACAAAGAATGAAATAGATTGTATATCTTTTTTTATATATAATGATAATCCCATTCACATCTGCAAGTTATGGCAAAAATAATCCAAAAGTAGTCAGAATACGTTACCTAAAATGAGTAATCTAGATGACATTACTGACTACAATTTTCACTAAAGTTAACTAAAACTGAATAATTTTTTTTTAAATGAAATAAAAGCTACAAAAACAACTTAAGCTTATTTTATTTCAGTCAGTTGCTGATGCAATATATTGTACATATAGTCAATAAAAAAGATTTCTACTTAAAAATTTCATGTTTAATTCAATGTATTGTTTGCCGATAATTTGGGATTATTTGTGCAAATTACTAACAATTTTCTAGAGTGAAAATAGAGTCAAAGTAAATCCAACACCATTTTTTAGTAAAAACAAAAAGTTTAACTTGATACTAAAATAACTAAAACTGAAATAAATATATATATATATTAAAAAACTACATATAACAAATAAAAATGAGGAAAAACAATCAAATTACTAAAACTTTTTAAGTAACATGAAAATATAAAAATATGAAAAATATATAAAACATAAAAATAAAATCTAAAATAACTAAAATATAAAGTAAAAACTAATACAAGACATTAATACATACACTGATGTTTTCATAATCTGTTATTAAAATTATTAGAACTAGCTTTTATTTTAATATAATCAGTTTTCATTTTAATTTGAGTTTATTTTGCTAATAACACTCACTTTTCACGACCCAATCGATTCCAAATGGATAGAATCAAGTCTCGTCCAACATATTTCTTCTTATTGAATGTCTCGTTTCTCTCAGAATTACGTCAGGATAAAATGGGTTGTGAAAAGCGTTTCATGTCGACTTCAGTGGCATCAGAGACATCGCTCTCTCTCTCTCTCTGTGTGTCTGTCTCGCTCTGTTTCTGTGTTAAAAGAGGCCGTTTTTACAGTCTTGTGTTCTGTGACTGTTATAGTCGCTCGTCGTGTGGGGAAAAAGAAGAGCGAATCTGTGTCTGAGGCTCATGTTTGTGTGTGTGTGTGTGTGTGTGTGTGTGTGCGTTTTTTAAAGGGGTCATATGATGCGATTTCAATTTTTCCTTTCTCTTTGGAGTGTTACAAGCTCTTGGTGCATAAAGAAGATCTGTAAAGTTGCAAAGACTAAAGTCTCAAATCCAAAGAGATATTCTTTATAAAAGTTAAGAGTCAGCCACACCTACCTAAAACGGCTCGTTCTAACATATATCTACCCCCCATATCTACCCCATATCTACCTCACTATGTGGGAAGATTTGCATAACGCCGCCCAAATGTTCACGCAAAGAAAGAAGGCGTAACTTTTATTCTCGCTGTAGTATTGTTGCTGCCGCCGCCGCCATGTCGTGAAGACGCTGTGTGTTTCGTTGTGAAAGCGAAACTACTTTGTTTGGTCTTCCAAAAGAGGACGATATCTGCTTCGTCATGCCTAGAGCTGATCTGTGCTGGTCACTGAGGAAATACATTAACATCGCGCTGTGGATCACCGGATCGGCTTTCACCGTGGACGAAGCGGAGTCCAGCCCGGGGTCGTCACATGTGGTTGCCGCAAGCCCTCCGGACGCTCCTTCGTCGAATCCGCCGGCCGCGCCGTTCTCAAGCCCACCTCTGCTCACTCTAGGCCGCCGTGTGTTTCGTTGTGTTCGTTACTTTGTTTGGTCTTCCAAAAGAGGACACGACTAGAAATCAGTGGTATTTAAGCTTCAGGGGTGTGATGAAAACGTGCTACAGTCTGCTCTAACACTGATGTCACTCTGTTAAACCGTCTAAATTTAACACACCAGTCGACCTGACCTTTTGTCAGCCCACGCTCACACGCTTACGTTACGTTATCAGTCTTTTATATTCTGGTGAATGTTTGAAATCACCTTTAGCCACAGAAATAATTGAGCTCAACTGTGTGGACTCTCCATTTATTGTATTCATTCAAACTTTTCCAGCTTCCCCTTCCTTACACTGACAGCATGTCCTAACCAGCTACACAAGCCTACTAGTGTTACTTTTCTTTTCCCATTTAAAGTGAACTACTGTGCAAACTGCAAAGTGATGAAATTCACAGCCAATCAGAATGTACTGCTATGTGGAGCGGCGACCAACAATGTTCATCGTCTGTTTGATTACATCTTTAATTGATTTTTCCGTACATTTCTGCCATATGTACATTAACTGACAGTCACCACTGATAAGCTACCACTAAATATATTGTAGAAAATTAATTTTCTGTAAAGTTGCTTTGCAACGATTTGTATCGTGAAAAACGCTATACAAATAAACTTGAATTGAATTGAATGTAATTTTGACATTAACGTGCTTCTACCATACAGTACCGTTATATGTATTATTTTTGAAAGAAATTAATACTTTTATTCAGCAAGGATGCATTAAATTGATGACAGTAAGTGAAAGTAAAGACATTTATAATGTTACAAAAGATTCATATTTCAAATAAATGCTGTTCTTTTGAACTTTCTATTCATCTGTGAATCCTGAAAAATCAAATGTATCTCAGTTTCTACAAAAATATTCAGCAGCACAACTGTTTTCAACATGGATAATAATCAGAAATGTTTCTTGAGCAGCAAATCAGCATATTAGAATGATTTCTGAAGATCATGTGACACTGAAGACTGGAGTAATGATGCTGAAAATTCAGCTTTGATCACAGAAATAAATTACATTTGACTATATATTCACATAGAAGAACAGTTATTTTAAATTGTAATAATATTTCACAATATTACGGTTTTCACATTATTTGTGAATTCATTTATAAATATACAACATATAATAATAATAATAATAATTATTATTATTATTCTTTTTTTTGTGTGCTAATTTTTAGGACCAAAACTACATGAACATGCTTCTATCACATATAAAATATATAATAAAATTTGATTATACATATTAAATGTATACATAAAATATACAATAATAATATTTTTTATTTATTTATATGTTATATATAACAGACGTTAAACCGACTTATAAAGAAAAGTTGCTCGACTTGTTAGTTGTTATGATTTACTGATATATTTATATATAAAATGCTCTTTTTCAGCTCTTGAATAAGCAAGATGGATTGATCTGCCATCAAACCGGACATCTTACTCTGTGAGGTAAGAGTGATTTGTTACCTATTGATTAATAAGCAGTGATTGATCGATCGGTGCGTCTCTCATCACTGCGGGTCCTGCTGTGTGATGACCTCATATAACACACGTGTGTGTGTGTGTGTGTGTGTGTGTTTGGGCTGATCGATTCTGTCGTGCGCTCTAAACACAGTTAGCATTAATAAAATCACTATGGGACTATAATAGAAACAGAGCTATTAATCAGCAACACAGAGAAAGAGAGAGAGGCTGGAGTAGCCGCTGGGTCTACAGGTCACAAACAGATTGATTTACCATTTACCCAAACACACACCACTCCACAGAGGCAAGGCAAGGCAAGGCAAGTTTATTTGTATAGCACATTTCATACACAATGGTAATTCAAAGTGCTTTACATAAAAGAAAAGAAAAAAAAATAATCACAACAATAAAAAAAAGAATTTAAAAAACTGATATATTTATATATAAAATGCTCTTTTTCAGCTCTTGAATAAGCAAGATGGATTGATCTGCCATCAAACCGGACATCTTACTCTGTGAGGTAAGAGTGATTTGTTACCTATTGATTAATAAGCAGTGATTGATCGATCGGTGCGTCTCTCATCACTGCGGGTCCTGCTGTGTGATGACCTCATATAACACACGTGTGTGTGTGTGTGTGTGTGTGTGTTTGGGCTGATCGATTCTGTCGTGCGCTCTAAACACAGTTAGCATTAATAAAATCACTATGGGACTATAATAGAAACAGAGCTATTAATCAGCAACACAGAGAAAGAGAGAGAGGCTGGAGTAGCCGCTGGGTCTACAGGTCACAAACAGATTGATTTACCATTTACCCAAACACACACCACTCCACAGAGAGACTGTATGACCAGCTGACATCCCCATACACTACTGCTTTTGCTTCAGGACACCCATTTAATTCTGGACTCCATGAATTGTATTTATCAAACCAGAATTAATCATTTAAATTGTAAAAATAATATATTTTATATATGCCAATTTTATATCATCCTCCCTTTTAAGCTTATTTATTTTGCTGTCCTTCCTGACGCACAATTATACGGTTAATTGTGTTTTATTACTTATTTATTTATTTAGCATTGTTGTTCCCTATTAGAACAGACCTGCAACTTCTTTTTGGTTCACGACCCACCAGTTGAGAAATCTGATATAACAGACACGTGTTTTAACCTATACATAAACAAACTGCTCATGTACACGTTTATATATGCTACAATGGACTGATATTTGATACAGTGTGTGGTTATGTTTGAAATGAAATACTGGTGTATCTTTTATTGTGTAGTACATACAGTATGTACTACAGTATGCAATGATACACTTTCAGGCTTTCTTTAATCCATTTTGTGCAAAATATTGATAGTGTGTTAGAAATCTATTGTAACTCTTTACAATAAGGTTCCAGTAGTTAATGAACTAACAATGAAAAATACTTCTAAAGCATTTATCAGTCTTAGTTCATGTTAACTTCAACATTTACTAATACATGTTGTATCTGTATATTATGGAAGCTTGTTTAAAAGTTATCAAAATTCTGACCTTTTGCTCACAATTTCAAGTTTACATCGTGCAATTTTTACTATGAATTCTGAGTTTACATCTCGCAATTTTTACTTTTTTTAATATGAATTCTGAGTTTACGTTTACGATTTTTACAGTTTTCTATGAATTCTGTTTACATCTCACAATTTTTACTTTTTTTAATATGAATTCTGAGTTTACGTATCGCAAATGTTCTTTTTTTCTGAATTGCGAGAAAAAAAGTGTGAATTATGAAATTAAAAGGTGCAATTACCCTTTTTTTTTTTTTGTTACCTGTGGCAAAAACAAGAAAATAAAATAACAATAAATAGTTGCATTATTACATGGTAAAAAAAAAAAAAAAAAATTTGTTGGTCAAAAAAGTAAATAATTATTGGAGTACGTTTTACAAGAAAATATTATCTCAGTATTTCTACTTCAATATTTCACATTTAATTACTTACCATTTCTTTGTAGTTATTTATGAAATTTATTAAGAATTTCTGAGTGAACATTTTTCAGTATAACGTTAATTCAGATTAATAAATATAGTAACAAATGTATTGCTTATTATTAGTTAATGTTAGTTAATTGTACAAGTGTTACAAAATCTTGATAACATTTCTGGTTCATTCATCACTCTGTGCTCCGTGCATTGCATTGTTGGATATGGTTGGTAAATGTACTTTGCATACAAAAAATTAAATTTATTGTAGTTTTTTTTTACATACTGCAAAATATTATGAATAGCACACCATTCCAAACATGTGTTTCCCCGAGTGAATCAAGCCTGAGTCTTGTTTTAGGTATGAAAATACAGCCTCTGTTGTAACGTCTGCTCTGTTCTTAAATGCACTCACAGACACACACACAGACACACACACACAGACACAGACACACACACACACACACACACACACACAGACACACACACAGGCACACACACACACCACACACACACAGACACACACACACACACACAGACACACACACACTTTCTGCTCACTAAGACGTCATGATCAGCCCACTTTCAGCAAATTGACTTGCTGTTTTCGTTACCATGACAACGCAGCTGTCAGTCAAGTTTGGGCCATAGCAACGGGGCTTTACCATGACTGCCAATAAAGTTGTTTCCATTAATGGAATAAGCTTTTTATTGCCATGGAGTGAGAGACAGATGGACACATAAAGAGAGAGAGAGAGAGAGAGAGAGAGAGATGAATGCATAAAGAAAGCACAATTTAAAGTGTTAATACAGTGGCTGATAAATCAGAATAGTGAATATACAGTAGCACAAGACAACGCAGCAGTCAAGTTTGGGCCATAGCAACGGGGCTTTACCATGACTGCCAATAAAGTTGTTTCCATTAATGGAATAAGCTTTTTATTGCCATGGAGTGAGAGACAGATGGACACATAAAGAGAGAGAGAGAGAGAGAGAGAGAGAGATGAATGCATAAAGAAAGCACAATTTAAAGTGTTAATACAGTGGCTGATAAATCAGAATAGTGAATATACAGTAGCACAAACTCTTCTGTCTTGTTTCTTAATTAAATTCTGATTAGTTATTTTAGATTAGGCCTGAAGTAGATTGTTAGATACAAATGCATTGTTTTCTGCTCAAAACTCAGAGTAAGTGATAAAAAGAGTTTGAAGCTGACTTTACAATCATGTACAAACTTGTCTCTTATATAAGTATAAATATTTAATAATTTGTGAAGTATTACAACTTATGTACAATTACATTTTAAATTATGTAATTTCTATATCTATTTATATATTTATTTAAATTGTGAAATATTATAACATACAATTACATATATTACATACATTATATAATTTTAAAAAATAACATTTTAAGAATTGTTATTATTATTTCTTCGAATGTTTTGAAAAAGTTTTAAATATAACTTTATTTAATTTGTGAAGTATTGCAACTTATGTTAAATTACATACATTTTTAATTATATAATGTTTAAAAATAACATTTTAAGAAATAATATTAATATAGTGTAGTGAATATACATTAGAACAAATGTCTTATTGCTTAATTAAATTCTGACATGTTCATTTTGGATTTGGCCTGAAGTAGATTGTTAGATACTAACATTTTGTTTTTTGTTCATCTCAAAATAAAGAGTTTAGAATTGATTTTCTGTCCATGTATTTAACGAACATGTCTCTTGTGTGTGTGTGCGTGTGTGTGTGTGTGTGTGTGCGACAGAGAAAGTTCTCCTCTGATTGGTTCCCGACAGAATGAATCATCAAACTATTTCTGTTGCAGCAAATCAGCCATTATGTGTTTCCAAGGTAACCAAGTATATACATGCACTCTCTCATAGACACACACACACACTCACACACACACACATCAATTACATTTTAAATTATGTAATTTCTGAAAATAACATTTTAAGAAAAAATTATATTATTTCTTAATATTGTTTTGAAAATGTATATATAAATATAACTATTTATTACATTTGTTTATTACAATTATTTATTATTTATTATTTATTTATTATTTATTATTTATACATTATATTTATTACAACTTAATCTCATACATTTTACATTATGTAATTTTTTTTAAATAATATTTTATGAAATAGTGTTTCTTAAAGTTGTTTTGAAAAAAGTTATATATAAATATCTTCTGATTGGTTCCCGACAGAATGAATCATCAAACTATTTCTGTTGCAGCAAATCAGCCATTATGTGTTTCCAAGGTAACCAAGTATATACATGCACTCTCTCATAGACACACACACACACTCACACACACACACATACACACACACACACACACACACAAACACACACACACACACACACACTCACACACACACACACACACACAGATGGTAGAGGCGCACCAAACACGGGTTCAAGCTCTGTAACTGGATTGCTGCAGGCTGCTGCATTAGTGCGTGTTTCGATCTGTCAGTCAAACCAATGACAGTGAAATTATATTTCTAAATCTATTCGATTATATCCTGCATGAAGAACCTATTAAGACTTTTCACAATATTTTCATGACAATTAAGCACATTTCTTCCCAAATTCACATTACTATAATACATCCAGACAGTCTGTTAGACAGTTATCTCTCTCTCTCTCTCTCGCTCTCTCTCTATAACTATATAAATTGTGAAGTATAATTTATGTACAATTACATGAATTTTAATAAATATAATGATTTTATGTAATATTTAAATAATAATACTATTTTTTTTAAATGTTATTTAGGAAATGTTACATATAAATACAACTATGTATCTATTTATTTAAAGTTAAGTATTAAAACTTATGCACAATTACATAAATTTTATGTAAGATAAATTTTAAAAATGACATTTTAAGAAATAATGTTATTTCTTTGAGTTATTTTAAAAAAAGGTTATATAGAAAAGAAGAATTTAAATGAAGTATTACAAGTTATGCACCATTACATACATTTTCTAGTAAACAATAATAATAATAAAAAACAATTTAAGAAATATTATTATTTCTTAAAATGTTATTTTGAAAAAGTTAAATATATAAATATAAATATTAATCTATTTATTTAACTTGTGAAGTGTTACAACTATACACTTACATAAGTTATAAATTAAATAATTTTTAAAAATGACATTTTAAGAAATATTATTATTTCTTAAGGTTATTTTGAATTTTTTTTATAAATGTATATATAAATATCTATTTATTTAAATTGTGAAGTGTAACAAATGGTACTGTCTTACTGTCTTTATGCTAATTTAAATAAGAAAACAAATTTATTACAATAATTTTTGTAATTCCTATTATTCTAATGAGAATCATAATTGAGAATAATGAGAATTACACAAAATCTGGACGATTTACAGTGAGAATTTTTACAGTAGAAATTACCCTTAATGGTCTTAAAAATTTGTTTTTGTGAGATTCACTTGTCTAATTCCTTGCTGTTTTCTTCAGGAACTCTGAATAATTAATGATGATAATGATTAATGAATAATAAATGTTGGTAAACTGAATGAAATCAGTAAACATACTAGCCCAGCTGGAATGTGTTCATTTAGACCCCAAAATTGTCATTTGAAAGTGTTATTTGATTGGCTGCAGGTACATATAATGAAGAAATCATCTGATCTTAAGGAACGAACTTTGACATAAGATACAGAAACAACATGTGAGCACCTTCACACACCCCTGACTGAGGCTCAATTAAAGGAAAGTTCATCTCTAAAAATAGAGACTCGTCATTATCAGCTGCCATTCAGAGCTGTGTGTGTGTGTGTACAGGTATATATGGTTTATGAGGACACTTCCTGTGTCCCCGTAAACCTCTGTGTCTGGAGCCTCATTGACTTGTTATGGGAAGTAGAGAGAGGCAGGCAGAAGGAGACAGAGCCGTGAAGGGATTGTGAGGTAGTTAATATTGATGAGCATTTATCTAAGTGCCAATAAAAGGGACCCACAGCGATGACCTTTACACACACTAACTCTCTCCTTCATTCTGTGTTATGGCTGTCATAACCATCAGACTCTTATGAGACTTCAGCTTTGTTCAGACGTGCGGCAGAACGTCTCTTTTGTTGTTCAATACGATTCGTTGTTATAGTCTGACTCTGATCAGCAAAGAATAACATTTGTTTTTATGTTATCTGATTTTAAACCACATACAAATGTGTTATTTTAGAATTTAATCATAGAAATAGCTTTTCTTATATTTAAGTTTTAATTTTAATTTTAATTTAAGGTTTAGTAATTCTGTTATGTGCTTTCTTCATTATTAGTTTTTAAAAAATATTTCTTCATAGCTTTATTTTATTTCAGTTTTCCAAGGCAGCATTTCTAATTTTTGTTTGTTTAAGTTTGAGTTTTTCATCTAATATTTATATTTTATTTCAGCTTTATTTTAATTACTGAAAACTATTTGAATAGTTTTTACAAATATTTCCTCATAGCTTTAATTTATTTTCATTTCAGTTGTAGTTTTAGTAAAGTTAGTACTTCAACTTATTTCATTTAGTTGCCAAGGCAACATTTCTATATATTTATATAAAAGTTTTGTTTGTTTGTTTGTTTTTTCTTTGCATTTTTTATCCAATATTTATATTTTATTTTATTTAAGCTTTATATAAATTATCATTATTTTATTTTTAGGTTTAGTAATTTTAGTACTTAAACTTATTTCAGTTAGTTGCATGGTACATGTCTAATTTTTGTTTGCTTTTAAGTTTGTGTTGTTTGTCTGTTACTGTTTGTCAATTACTGAAATAAATGTAATAGTTTTTTTTTTAAATACTTCCTCATAGCTCTAATTTATTTTTATTTCAGTTTTAGATTTAACAATTTTAGTACTTCAACTTATTTCAGTCATTTGCCAAAGGCAGCATTTTTACATTTTGTTTCAGTCCATTTTTTCACTGATTGAATCCATTTGTATGTGGTTGTATCATAATATAAAACATTATCAAACTTTATAAGAGTACAAAATACAGGCATTTTTTCTTTAAAAAGAATGAACAGGCATTTTAATTCATTCTTTAGTTTAATTGAATAGATTTATAGTTATCTGAACTTAGCAGACAGATTTTACAAGGCTTTTGCTCAGTGTCTTTTAATCAAATGCTTTTTTGGTGATTTTTAGACTTTAGAGAGAGTTTGTTCATGAATGATTTGTTCGTTTTGCGTCTGTCAGATAAATGACTTGCGTCTCAGGAGGTGAATTAATCATTTATGTTTCTCAGAATTTTTCTTAGATTTCCTAATTCAGGAAAATTATGTCTACATCAATTTTGCCTACATTTTCAACACTAGATCTATTGTTTTATCATTTCTAACTTCTTTTTGTCAAGTGTTTTGATGTTAACTGTTAACTGTATTGTCTGTCTGTATGATAAATTATATTTTCTGTTATGAATGACATTCAGATGTTTTTAAGTCTGTCCAAATACTGTTTGTGATTGCTATATGTAGACTTCTCTACATAACCGCAGCGCGATACGCTAAAACACAAACAAACATTCTGATGCAACAATGAGACAATCACTGCAGGCGAATAAATACTGAGTCAGTAAAGAGATTCATTGAACCATCTCAAGACAGCAAGATCCAGCAACACATGGATAAACATTTACACATCACACACACACACACACACACACACACAGAGAGAGTACAGGTCACAGACAGGTTCACGCATTACTCACTCGACCAGAGCAAACACACATCATTCAGTGAGAGACTGAAGCTCCTGGCTGTGTGATTCAGCAGACGTGAAGTTTAACCCACACACACACACACACACTCACACACTAACACACACACACACACACACACACACACTCACACACACACACACACCCGGCTCGAGATCATGTGTATGTGTGTGTGTGTGTGTTGTGGTGGATTATTGGATGTTTGAGGATGATGATTCCCTGACAAAAGAACCTCATAAGCGTCACAAAGCTTAATTTTATTTAAAATTTGTTCTGCTGTGGCCCGCGGGTGAGTGTGAGAGAGAGAGAGAGAGTGTGTGTGTGTGTGTGTGTGTGTCTGTGTGTGTCTGTGTGTGTGTGCGGATGACAGAGTGGATTGAACTCTGATTAAACCAATTAAATTACAGCTGAAGCACCACAAACAAATCCAACATCATGACATCAACATACATGTGACAGACAGACAGACAGACAGACAGACAGACAGACAGACAGACAGACAGACAGACAGACAGACAGACAGACAGACAGACAGACAGACAGACAGACAGACAGACAGACAGACAGACAGACAGACAGACAGATAGATAGATAGATAGATAGATAGATAGAT
>NW_015660885.1:163509-170049 GCF_001515625.1 Sinocyclocheilus rhinocerous
ACTAACACACACACACACACACACACACACTCACACACACACACACACCCGGCTCGAGATCATGTGTATGTGTGTGTGTGTGTGTTGTGGTGGATTATTGGATGTTTGAGGATGATGATTCCCTGACAAAAGAACCTCATAAGCGTCACAAAGCTTAATTTTATTTAAACGGATGACAGAGTGGATTGAACTCTGATTAAACCAATTAAATTACAGCTGAAGCACCACAAACAAATCCAACATCATGACATCAACATACATGTGACAGACAGACAGACAGACAGACAGACAGACAGACAGATAGATAGATAGATAGATAGATAGACAGACAGACAGACAGACAGACAGACAGACAGATAGATAGATAGATAGATAGATAGATAGATAGATGGACGGATGGAAGGACAGATAGACAGACAGACAGAAAGATAGATACAGACAGACAGACAGACAGCTAGACAGACAGATAGATAGATAGATGGATGGATGGATGGATGGATGGATGGATGGATGGATGGATGGATGGATGGATGGATGGATGGATGGATGGATGGATGGATGGATGGATGGATGGATGGATGGATGGATGGATGGATGGATGGATGGATGGATGGATGGATGGATGGATGGATGGATGGATGGATGGATGGATGGATGGATGGATGGATGGATGGATGGATGGATGGATGGATGGATGGATGGATGGATGGATGGATGGATGGATGGATGGATGGATGGATGGATGGATGGATGGATGGATGGATGGATGGATGGATGGATGGATGGATGGATGGATGGATGGATGGATGGATGGATGGATGGATGGATGGATGGATGGATGGATGGATGGATGGATGGATGGATGGATGGATGGATGGATGGATGGATGGATGGATGGATGGATGGATGGATGGATGGATGGATGGATGGATGGATGGATGGATGGATGGATGGATGGATGGATGGATGGATGGATGGATGGATGGATGGATGGATGGATGGATGGATGGATGGATGGATGGATGGATGGATGGATGGATGGATGGATGGATGGATGGATGGATGGATGGATGGATGGATGGATGGATGGACGATCGGACGGACGGACAGACAGACAGACAGACGGATAGATAGACGGATGGATGGATGCATGGATGGATGGATGGATGAACGGATGAACGGACGATCGGACGGACGGACAGACAGACAGACAGACAGACAGACAGACAGACGGATAGATAGACGGATGGATGGATGGATGGATGGATGGATGAACGGACGATCGGACGGACGGACGGACAGATAGATAGACAGACAGACAGACAGACAGACAGACAGATAGATAGATAGACAGACAGACAGACAGACAGATAGATTGACAGACAGACAGACAGACAGACGGAGAGATGGACTTGTTCGTTAGTTAATTCGTCCTATCATTCATTCTGTCATTCGTTCATTGCATCTGTCGTTCGTTCTATCATTCATTCTATTTTTCATTTGTTCATTCTAACATTTGTTCATTCTATCAATCGATCATTCCATTGTTTGTTCTATCATTCATTTTATCATTCTATCTATCGTTCTGTCATTCTATCTATCTATCTATCTATCTGTCTGTCTGTCTGTCTGTCTATCTATCTATCTATCTATCTGTCTGTCTGTCTGTCTGTCTATGTGTCAATCATTCATTTTATTGTTCGCTTTATCTATCGTTCGTTATATCTACCATTCATTTGTTCTATCGTTCGTTCATTCATTCTATCTCTATTGTTATCTCTTTCTGCCATTCTGTCTGTTTGTCTGTCTCTCCGTTTACTGTATTTCTATAATGACAACTCTCAGAAGATTTTAGCATGGTTATGGATATGACAATGTTAATGTATTTGGTCTTGGCTGCTGAATTGCTGCTGCTGTTGGTTATTGCTGTTGTTGTAGATTTTTGCTGCTGCTGCTGCAGAGCAAGTACATGAACTTGCTACTGACAATACATTTGCCGATACGGTGCTGTGAGTATTTAAGACATACTGCTGCTGCACAAATAGCATCTATAATAAACCGTAGCAGATCTATACAGGTGGAGCTGGGGAAGGTGAAGGGTTTCAGAGGAACTCAGGAAGCGCGCTGTGAACTGCTCTAGTGAAGGCTAACCAGCCATTTAAATGTAAAGCGGCAAGCTCATTGGCTGTATATGCAACTTAAACCAATCATCTTGTGCCAAGCAGTTTAAAGCTGTGAACATCATCAGTTTGCGTCAAGGACCCATCAGTCTGCGCTATCTAGAGTTTCATGATAGAACTTGGCATTCATTTATTCATTCATCCACGTCATTCTTTCTTTCTCATCCATCAGTCTATTGCATCTGTTTTTATATTTTATTCTCTTCATCTCTCTCTCACAGTATCTGCTCTAAACATTTACTGCTGCACAAAGGTCACGACACACCCATCCATTTATCTCTCTCTCTCTCTCTCCCGTATCTCTTTTAACCCCTTCCTCTCATTCCCTCCGTTTCTCGTCTGTCCTGCATTTGACAACATATCATTCCCGTAATTTCTTCATTCCTCCCATTTCATTAAATAAATCCCTCCATCTCCTGATTCCATTCATCACGTGTTCCCTCTCTCAGCTGAAACTCATTCAGAGATTGATTTTGCTCGCTGCTTTTAAGCGTTCAGATAAAGGTGTGTTAGGATAAAAGAGAAAACCCTTTCCACTCCTTATTCTCTCCTGCAGCCTGAGGAGACGAGCAGGAAACGATTAACTTCACCTCTCTCCCTCTTTCTCTCCATCTATCTCACACACACACACACACACACACACACACCTCATTCCCAAAGCTGTCAGTATTCCGCAGCTGATGAGGGCTAAAAGAGCTGGAAGGCAGCCAGGACAGAGATAACACACACACACACACACACACACACACTGCAGACTCTGCAGACTCAGGCTGGGCATCCAGTGTGCAGGAGTGCGAGAGGTTGGTGCCCAGCGGGAGAGAGGTTAAACTGGGATTGACTCGTCTCTGCTGGTCCCTGTCTGACTTTTGTTCATAGAGTTTCTTCAGCGGTTTAGTTCTTATCAAGAGCCATTTTTGGCTGTTTAGGGTTGAGTTACAAGAAGATTCTTTACTCTCAGGAAAAAAAGGTAAAATAGCTGTTACTGGGGTGGGTACCTTTTCAAAAGATACACCTTTGTGCCCTGTTTACCTCTAAAGTGTGCATTTGGGCATCTCAAAGACACATTTTAGTTCCTAAAGTTTACATATTAGTACCTAAATGGTACATATTAGTTCCTTTTGCAAGGGTTCTGCCCCAGTGACAGCTTTTGTACCTTTTTTTCTGAGAGTGCTTTGAGATTCTTTATGTTTCATTATAGGCTTTTTAGATCACTATTTTGTTTTCTGGTTTCTTTAAAGTAGCATGAAATTAACATTTACCCTATCTATTTTCTAAATGGATGTTATTATTATAGATCTTATTGTGATTGTGTAAGTTTCATTTTTAAAAGTGTTTCGTAATGTTGAATCAAAATGTCATAACTGTATCTGAAAATGACAGACTTCTCTCTGGTGACATATGCAGGGCTTCTCTGATAATTTAGTCAGGTTAAACTCTGGCCCTTCCTCTATTTTTGAGTGCCACGCCCACATCTCAACATCCAATCAACAACTGATGCATAAAAGCAAGTCCCCACCCCACATTTTGTCTTTGTCGATAATCTGTTACACTCAGATGTATGTAACAATATGGAAAAAAAGATTTGGTGCGATTTCAGTTTCACCACCAATTTAAGCCAAGATTATTGTCATTAAAATTAAAAATATTAAAAATCAATATCAAGCTGAAAAATCATGAAATCAAGCTTAAATAAAATAAGAAATGTTGCATAGGCAACTAAGTGAAATAAGTTGAAGCACTAAAATTACAAACTATAAATAAATACAAATTAAAACTTAAACATAATCCTAAACAGTAATATAAAAATAAATGATAATAATAATCAAATTGACAAAAGCAAATAACAGAATTACAAAAAAATATTAAAAGCTAATTAAAAATGTTAATACAAAACAACTAATAGTATATAAATAATACTAAAATAAAACTGCTGAAATCTGATGCCGCTAGTGGTTCAGACGTCATAATGTGTGCTTAATCTTTCTCTAAAATTACTGCACCTCCACTAATTAAATTAAAATAATTGACCAGTGTTAGATCTGTTTTGCAATATTTACAAATGCCAGTAGTCAAGAGAGCAGATCTCAACAATATAGTCTCCAAGCCAGAACATTTCAAAGCTCACACAATCATCATACTGAGAAGGTAATACTGTATATAAATATATTAATTGAAAGCTCAATGTCCAATATGCTTCATCACAATATGTTTTTATGCTTTTTTCAATGCGTCTGATGCTCTCATTGACATGCAATGAAGCACAATGTCTGAACAGGACCCAAAATGACGTGTTTGAGGCCTGCTATCCAAACATTGATCGCTACTGCACCAAAATCAATGATACAGGTAAGTGCCATTGACTCCCAGTGAAGTGCAGATATGTAAAGGAATCTAATGCACATGTTCATGTAGATTAAACTGAATTACTTTAATTGAACTTAATTGTTAAAACGGTTTTAAGTTCTCTATGGCCTCTTGAGTGCTGAGCTTTTTACAGTATAACATTTCTGACCTACAACCTTTTTTGTTTCTGACTTGAATCGCAGGCAACTGAAAAGGAATCGACCGACAACCATCCTAACAAAGCCAGAAATGGACAGTTGCACACCAAAGCATATGCTGAAAGCTGATCAAGGGTTGATGTTGCAGTGTATGCATGCACGCACCAAAAACACTAAATTAATGAAAAAGTTGCTCTTTAAAGCTGCAGTGTATCATTTCCCCACATAGAATAGCAAAAATAATGACTGTTTTCAAACAGGTTTCTCAGACACTCCCAATGCCCCACCTCACCTGTCATTGGTCAACAAACAGAAAGTCCCACCCCCAAACTCACTTCATTGGTTAAGCAAGAAGTTGACAAGAAGGGCCACTCGAACAAACAAAAAAATGTTTTGCAAGAGTCACAGAGTCAGTGTCTCACTCTTCATGAAGTCAAATGTAACTCTGAACATGAAAAAGAGCCTAATCAAAGCACACTCGATTCAGTTTCAGACTGTCTCACATAATTTTTGACAACTTTTGACATCTTTCACTCACAGGCATTGGTGACTGCAAAGCTGTTGGCCGTCTCGATGTTGTCCACATGTGGAACCAGATTGAAAGGGGCTTCCGTGGCATTTGGACTCGTATTGTGAAGAAATATGGCCAAGCGGAAAGCTGTATATTCTTGATCCGTGTTTCTTATAAACAACCCACCTGGAAAGAGTGAGAGGAAGAAAGAATAAGTGACTGCAAAGAGGAAAGAAGCAAGAAAGAGGTGCTTAAGGACTAGTTCGCCCTAAATTGGAAAATTGTTCTTTTACCTGCATGACTTTTGTTTTTCTTTCACTATAAATCATACTCTCGGCTATAGCTCTAAAATCTTGCGTTTACATTCAAATATGGCACATCAATAACTCTAAACACCATTGGTTCTCATGTATCTCTGACTGTCAACTACCAGTGACGTCAAATCTTGATGCACCATACTGGAATGCACACAAATGTGAATGAAATCCAAGACACTGATTTTCTGTCTTTTTAGGAGCTCATTGGCTTTTGTCTGCATTCACTTTTATTGTATAAAATACACTCTTCAAGCAATGGTTCACCCAAAAATGGAAATTTGCTGAACATTTACTCATCCATCCAAGATTTAGATGAGTTTGTTTCTTCATCAGATTTGGAGAAATGTAGCATTCCTTCACTTGCTCACCAATGGATGCTCTGCAGTGAATGGGTGCCGTCAGAATGAGAGTCCAAACAGCTGATAAAAACATCACTATAATCCACAAGTAATCCACACCACTCCAGTCCATCAGTTAACATCTTGTGATGTGAAAAGCTGCATGTTTGTGAGAAACAAATCCATCTTTAAGATGTTTTAACTTCAAACCATTGCTTCTGGCCAAAATATGAGTCTATAATTCATAATTATGCTTCCTCCAGTGAAAAAGTTAATCTCCTGTTGTCTCTGACATCAAAATCCACCCACATATTTGTTTAGAGCTGTTTTGGACTGTTTTGGCTTGTAAACGGTGCTTGATATGTGCAGATTTCTCTCCTGATTCAGACCAGACTACTTTTTCAATGGAGGAAACGTTATTATGTATAAAGGACTCGTATTTTAGCCAGAAGCAATGGTTTGAAGTTTGAAACAGCGTTGATGGATTTATTTCTCACAAACACACAGCTTTTGTCTTCTCAAGAAGTTAACTGATGGACTGGAGTGGTGTGGATTACTTGTGGATTATTGTGATGTTTTTATCAGCTGTTTGGACTCTCATTCTGACGGCACCCATTCACTGCAGAGCATCCATTGCTGAGACACTGATGCAATGCTACATTTCTACAAATCTGATGAAGAAACAAACTCATC
>NW_015660885.1:170955-187067 GCF_001515625.1 Sinocyclocheilus rhinocerous
GCAAGACAGGGGGGGGGGGTCATACATAGTGGTTTGCTGATGTTAATCAAACATAGAGCTGCAAATCTGGTGAAATGGCAAACTTTGATCAGACTCAGATGGGAAGAGGTCATCCCACATCGTACCAGTACAGAAAGACGAGACCGAATACTGCAGTGATGCTCTGAACTGGCAATGAAAGGTACAAAAGCGCACTCAATATGCACTTGACCACAATCTTCATCATGATGACCACAACTCATGCATGCTAAAGTACTCTAAACCCTTGAAAACATTATTCCACCCTAATAATACTGCATGTGCAGAGAATTACAAATGAATCTACAACCATTAAATATCACATTTAAGAAAAATAAAATGCTTAAATAGCACCAGATTTGGACACTTTACAGGGCCATAACCACAAAAGACATTGTCCCCCTCAGCTGTCCCCTTTGCGTCCAATGAATTGTCCCAATTTTAAAAATAGTAGTCAACCAATATGTGTATTTCCCTGTCTGATTCTTACATTTTAAATTTGATTCCCACAATCTTTTGCTTACAAGTTAATTGGCTTAAATAACGCATTTGGTGCTCAAAAGCACATTTTTAGGGTATTTTAAGGAGAACAGTGCAAGAACGAAAACCCCAAAACAAAGAGGCATTTCAGCACACAAGGTTCTTTAGGTAAAATAATAGCTTTAAACCCCTATTTGAGACTCATATCTCTGTGTATTTGTATAACGCAGTGTATAGACTAATTATTGTGAATTATTATGCACTATGTACATCGTATCTGTTGCACTGCGATATTCCTCGTGGGGTTAATAAAGTGCCTACCTAGCGATCATGTTACAAGTGTAACTCACCGATCTGGACACTGCTGGGAAAAGCCCCTTCACTGAGTCCCCACAGCAGCGGAATCAACACCAGGATCCGCATTCTGTTCGAATCAGAACCCGTCCGGACTCATGGATGGATGGATGGAGACGAGATAGTGTGACGGGAGGGAAATGAAAGGAAATAAATGGATAATCTCGCAAAGGGAGTTTCAGCAATCCATCCTACAGGAAATCCGTGTGTTCCCCGCAGTATCCACTGGAGAGAGAAGAAGAAGAATCTGTCCGGATGAACGCGCGAGAGAGAGTGTGTGTGTGTGTGTGTGTGTGTGAGAGAGAGAGAGAGAGATGCGCGCTCACTCCTTTGCCTCTGAGGTCTTCGGCTTTTAAGCTGTGTTTGCTGAGGCAAGTACCGCTGTTACTACTGCTCATACAGCTAGATATTTAAACAAACCCCTAAGCATACCAATTAAACTTGAGCTTATAAATCATCCCGCACTGTTGTGCTCCAGACGTAAATGATTTTCCTCAAACCATGTGTCTTTACTACACCCGCCTTTACTTATAGAGTGACCAGACGCATCGTTTTCACCTGCTGGACCAGAAAACAATCCCACAGGAGCATATTGAAGTTGGACTCTCATTCTGACGGCACCCATTCACTGCAGAGCATCCATTGCTGAGACACTGATGCAATGCTACATTTCTACAAATCTGATGAAGAAACAAACTCATCCTAATCTTGAATGACCTGAGGCTGAGGACATTTTCAGCATATTTTCATTTTTGGGTGAACTATTCCTTTAAAAATAAAGATTCCAGAAGGCGATTTTCAAAGCAATGCCATTGAAGAACCATTTTTGGTTCCCCAAAGAACCTTTTGGTGAACAGTTCTTAAAAGAACCTTTTTTCTTAGTATGAAGAACATTTTGAAAATCTAAAGAACCCTTTTCCACTATACACTCTTAAAAATAAAGGTTCTTTATTGGCATTGGTGGTTCCATGAAGAACTTTTAACATCCATGGAACCTTTCCATTCCACAAAAGGTCTTTAGATTGGAAAAAGGTTCTTTAGATTATTAAAATGTTCTTCACTCTAACAACTTCTGGGAACCAAAAATGGTTCTTCTATGGCAAATCACTGCAAAAAGACCCTTTTGGAACCTTTTTTTAAATAGCGTAAACCTTTTGTGGAATGGAAAGTAAACAAACCCCTAAGCATACCAATTAAACTTGAGCTTATAAATCATCCCGCACTGTTGTGCTCCAGACGTAAATGATTTTCCTCAAACCATGTGTCTTTACTACACCCGCCTTTACTTATAGAGTGACCAGACGCATCGTTTTCACCTGCTGGACCAGAAAACAATCCCACAGGAGCATATTGAAGGAGAGACCCCAGCCACAAACAGAATATCAAAAGTGTGACTTGAGGGTTGACTTATCTGACTGGAAACCAACATCATAGCAACGCCCTAGCGACCACACAGCAACACTAAGGTTCCCCAAAGAACCTTTTGGTGAACAGTTCTTAAAAGAACCTTTTTTCTTAGTATGAAGAACATTTTGAAAATCTAAAGAACCCTTTTCCACTATACACTCTTAAAAATAAAGGTTCTTTATTGGCATTGGTGGTTCCATGAAGAACTTTTAACATCCATGGAACCTTTCCATTCCACAAAAGGTCTTTAGATTGGAAAAAGGTTCTTTAGATTATTAAAATGTTCTTCACTCTAACAACTTCTGGGAACCAAAAATGGTTCTTCTATGGCAAATCACTGCAAAAAGACCCTTTTGGAACCTTTTTTTAAATAGCGTAAACCTTTTGTGGAATGGAAAGTTTCCATGGATGTTAATGGTTGTTCATGGAACCATCAATGCCAAATGAAGAACCATTATTTTAAGTGTGTAGAGCAGTGTGAACATTCTGTTAAACATCTTGTTTTGTGCTCCACGGATTTAATCAAGTCATACAGGTTTGGAATGACATGCAGGGTGAGTTAAGTGCTCATTTTTGGGTGAACTGTCCCTTTAATCATGGAAAGTATCTGTGCGGAAGATCGCATTTGTTGTTGGTGTCACCAGAGCATGCATGTCTGCACTTGGCTGGGCCAGTGTCACGTTCTGTTACATCACATCCTCCTAATTCTTCTCTCTTTTTGATGGACGTTTTGGCTCAGCTGCAATTGGAGATCCCATAACGTGCTTTTATTTGCGACGAACAACACAAGCATTGTGCATTTGCATTGCAGCGGTATGTACATGTCATTAGGCGTTGCGTGCAACTTTCCATCTCTCTCGCTCTGTGTGTGTGTGTGTGTGTGTGTGTGTCCATATTTAGCGCATTAACTTTACAGTAACCGTTTAGCAACGCCCTGAGATACCGCCTTGTATCCCCATTCATGAAGCCGCTCGCCTCGTTTTATCAAGTCGAGCGCCGCATATCCGTTGCATTAATAAGTTTCACTGATAAGAGCACGAGCTGAGCTGCTGAATATAATATGTCGCTCATGCAAGACGCGCGCGTTCTTTGCAAACATTTTCAAACATGCATGTTCGTCTTTAACCCCTGCGGCGCGTCTCGCACCTTGCTTTTATCATGGCGTTTCACGTTAAAAACTGTTCAACTCTTACAAACGCGCCGCGAGCCCCCTGCGTTCAGTTCCGTCCCAGCGCGCTGCGTCTGTCTGCTTTTTGAACGCAAGAACGCGTCCTGCGTGCGCTCTTTACAGACACAGAAACATGGTGTTCAGGGGTTAGTGCACACTACTTCACTCTCCTTCTGTTCTCTTCTTATGTCTTTCTCTCGCGTGCAACACAGTATGAGCCACATTTCATTTTCAGCTTCAGTAAGGCTGAACAGAATAGAACAGTGTATCAGTGTACAGTAGAAGAGAATAGAATAGAACAGAATATAAAAAAGTAGAATAGAATGGCATTGTATAGAGTATAATATAATAGAATGGAACAGTGTACAGTAGAATAGAATAGAGCAGAACAAAGAACAGTAGAACTGAACAGAGTTATACAGAAAATAAAAGAACAGAACAGTGTACAGTAGAATAGAATATAAAGAAATAAAGAACAGATAAATAGAATGGAGTTATTGAGAAGAATAGAATGGAACTGTGTACAGTAGATAGAATACACTAGAACAGAATACAGAACAGTAGAATAGTGTGGAGTTGTATAGAGAATAATGGAATGGAATAGTGTACAGTATAATAAAATATAATAGAACAGAATAGAGAACAGAATTGAATGGAGTTATATAGAGAATAATAGAACCGAAGAGTGTATAGAAGAATAGGATATATAGAACAGTAGAATAGAGTGGAACTGTATAAAGAATAATGGAATAGAACAATGTACAGTAGAATAGAATATAATAAAAGAATAGAGAATTTAATTTAATGGAGTTATATAGAGAATAATAGAACATTTTACAGTAGAATAGAACATAATAGATCAGAATATAGAACAGTATAATAGAATGGAGCTATAGAGAATAACAACAGAACAGTGAACAGGAGAATAGAATATAGTAGAACAGAACAGTAAAATAGATTGGAATTATACAGAGAATAATAGAACAGAACAGAATAAGAACAGTAGAATAGAATGGAGTTATATAAAGAATTTTAGAATCGAACAGTGTACAGTACAATATAATAGAATAGAATTGAGGAGAGTAGAATATAATAGAACCGAAGAGTCTCTCTCTCTATATATGAAACAGAGTAGAAAAAATGAATAAAATAAAGTGTAAAAAATAAATAACCGTTGAACCGTTGTAGATGTTACACATGATGCACATATAGCTAGCTTATAACAGAATAGAGTAGAATATAGTACAAGAATATAGCATTTTACAGTGTATAATAAAACAGGATAGCAAATTTTACAAGTACAAACACTCTGGCGGTGCAGTAACACTTAGCATGCAATACAGTTTATGTAGTGTAAACACAAAGTACAGTGTAAATGGTATTTGTGCAGGTAAAGAGCTCTCTCTCTCTCTCTCTCTCTCTCTCTCTCGTCCTCTGACAGAAAACTCTGCCGCCGGAGTATTTGCACGTACAGCCCATAAATCCATCAGGCCTTTTCATTCCACAGCAGCCCGGATCAGTTTCTCCTCAGCATTCACCTCTCTAAAAAGGTTTTCGTCCCCTCACATATTTATATATTCTCCGGTTAATATACAAGTTGCTGCTTTATGACATTTGGCTCGTTTCCGTGGCACGGGTCTCCACATGGCCACGCGTCAGGCCGCAACTGTGTCTTAATGCCCATTCATAATCGTTACGGCCTCCGGTGGCGCTGACAGACGGATTGTAGAGGCTCCCTCGGTTTCTTTAGAGACTTAAACGACAGAAAATTGTCTCTTGAATGGTTAGATGGTGAGAACATGGTGTATGGATGCTGTAATCATTAAGAGGAATCAGTGAAGGGTTAGTGTGTGTAATAGTGTGTGATTGTTGCTGTCCGTGGTGCTGAAGCGGGACAGACACTACTATGTGGAACCACTTGCTTTTTAAATAATAATGAGTTAGTAAAGAAATACATTATTTAAATTTATTTAATTATGTATTATATTTATTATTCTGTAACTGTAAATATGCAATATTATTTTTCTAAATTAACTCAATATTCTGTTCAACTGCTTGCAGGAGTTTTGCAACTTTTCATTCCCATAAAAATACACTGTTTTTGAATTCTCTTTTGCTCACCAAGTCTGCATTTATTTAATCAAAAAATCCATTAAAAACAGTAATATTGTTAAATATTATTACGATTTAAAATAACTGATTTCTGTGTGAATATATAGTAAAATGTAATTTATTTCTGTGATCAAAGCTGTATTTTCAGCATCATTACTCCAGTGTTCAGTGTCACATGATCTTCAGAAATCATTCTAATATGCTGATTTGCTGCTCGAGAAACATTTATGATTATTATCAATGTTGAAAACAGTTGTGCTGCTGAATATGTTTGTGTAAACTAAGATACATTTCAGGATTCTTTGATCAATAGAAAGTTAAAAAAACTGAAAAATAGAAATCTTTTGTAACATAAATGTCTCTACTGTCACTTTTGATCAATTTAATTTGCCTTTGTTGAATAAAAGTATTAATTGCTTTAAAAAATCATTCTGACAGCAAAGATTTGAACAGTATATACTAAACTTTTTGTGTGAAAAATTTCAAATACATTTAAAAGAATACATTGTTTAATGTTTTCATTGTACAAAAGTCAAAACTAATTATAAATATACAATAATAAATATAAATAATCAGATATTTTTTAATAATTACTTTTCTAGTTACAATTAAATATGTATTTTATACTTTGCTCACAGCATATATTTTCTTTAGACTATTAGAGTAGTGTTACATGTATAGACCTGTACTTTCTATTAAAAAAGTACATTAAAAATCATAAAATTACAGAGAATACTGTGGTAAAACGTCAAACCTTTATGTATAATGCATTATAAAGGTATTCATAATGCGCATTTGTAATGCATTATATATTTTCATAAATAATTGTAACAATTATAATTGTTTGTTTGTCATGTGTTTTAATGCATTATACTTTCTAAGGTGTAACAATGCTTAACAATGCAGTGTGGTTACAATTATTCATACAATGCATTATAAGGTGCATTGCAAGGCATAATTAATGCATTAAAATTACTTTTATAATTAATGTAGTAAAGTGTTACCAATATTACCTCAAAGTTACAGTATGTTATCATAGTGCACTAAAGTTTTATTTAGAAAGATGAATGGAAAGTTGAATCCTCCTGATGTCGGAGCACTCGAGGTGTTGTTGTGTCTCTCGGTGAGCTCTTGTGAAGTGGTGTATAGTATCTCTGTCTATGAGGCATTACTTTAATGACTCTCTCAGTGAGGTGTAATGACTCTCTCGCTCTCAATGACTAATGGCCCTCCTGAGATGTTATTAAAGAACTGGATGGCTCTGATTTTAGGGGCATTTCTTTTTACCGCTGTTGATCATGTATTTCATGGAGGTCGTGAGAGAATTGGTGCTTTCGAAATCTCTCTCGCTCTATATTGGTGTGTTTCTCCACCCCGCTTTACCTCCTTCTTTAATACTCTAAAATCAAGCGCTTCCAAAGAAAGCTTTCAAAGGATGTGCCGATCAATGCCGTCTGGAGGGACGTATCGGATCCCAGTGCCAGAGAAAAAGAGATTCAATTTATTGATTAGATTAAAAAAAAGTAACAAGAGCAATTACTTCGGTTTCACACAATTTCATGAGAAACTCAACACAAAATGGCTCTTCGCTTGCTTTCCCAGAGGAAAGTTGTTTTTTTTATTGCTCAGAGGCTGCTATTTTATAGCTCAGGAGATTTTGAGTTCTCATTCATTCATTCATTCATTCATTATTTATTTATAAAGCACATTTAAAAACAACCCGGGGTTGACCAAAGTGCTGTACAGATAATAGAAGTCAAATAAAGATACAAATGATAATACCTCAAAAAAAAATTAAAAAAAATAAAATAAAATTAGAAATTAGAAATCCACACTAAGCAAATGTGTTTTAAGTTTTGATTTGAAAGAGGAAAGTGATGACACCATTCGGATCGAAACCGGTAGGCTGTTCCAGAGTTTGGGGCCTACTGTCGCAAAAGCTCGGTCTCCACGATGTTTTAACCTCGATCTACACACAGAGAGCAATCCAAGGCTGCCTGATCTAAGTGACCTAGAAGGATTGTGATAATGTAAAATGTCAGAAAGATACGCTGGTGCTAGGCCATGTAATGCTTTAAAAACAAAAACTAGAATTTTAAAATCTATTCTCAGTTTGACTGGTAGCCAATGCAGAGAAGTTAAGATGGGAGAGATATGATCAAATTTTCGACTGTCAGTCAGCAGCCTGGCTGCAGCATTTTGTACCATTTGAAGACGCCCGATGGATGATTGATTTGCACCATAATAAAGTGAATTGCAATAATCAAGGCGTGAAGTAATAAATGCATGGATAACTTTTTCAAAGTTCTTTAAAGAAAGAATATGGTATCAACAATTTGCTTAAAAAAGTGTGATGGAATACTATCGTACGGACAAAAAGTAGGTTTCAGATGATCAATAATGTCTTTACAGGTTCATGTTTTATTAATTATAAACTTTTCCCCTAAAATTACTTTGGTGACAGGATAGACAGAATATCTGTCATACAAAAGCTCTGAAGTAAATGTGAATATCAGCTCAGATCATTTGAGATCGTGATAATCTCATGAGAAATATCTGAGCTCATATTGAGATCTCAGACTTTTCTTTTATGGCTTTTCTTGCGTAATAAACTTGCTCTGTAGTTCACCTGCTACAGCATTGCACTTTTATTGTGTTTCGAGTCTCGTGAAACACAATAAAAGTGCGCAAAGACTTGTTGAATCAAGCTAAAATGGCATGGTTGCTTCAGCAAATGTGTTTTAATGTCACATTTGCTTTTGTTAACACTATCGATTAGGTTTAGTGTAGGCGGTATGTTGTTTTTAAATGCAATAACCCTTTAGAACCATTTGAAACTGTAGTCAACGTACATAATTAACCATAATAAAATGTTGCCAGAGTTAATCTGTTTTGGAAAAAACTGAACGTGCTTTTAATGTCACTCACAAGACATTTCACTTTGAAAGTGTCGCAAAACGTTCGGCACCAACTAAAACGCTGCCAGATTCATGTTAATCTGTTTTGGATAAATCCGAATGCACTTTTAGCATCACTCACTGGACATTTCATTTCCAAACTGCCATGATTCAAATTCACATTCTTTGAATGAAAGTGTTGCCAAATGTGGAAGAAGCAACATAATGTCAGCGTTTTTCCACTGAGCCTGTCCTATGTGTTGATCCCCACACACACACACAAACACTGAAGAGCTCGTGTTTGTGCGAGTATTCAGCTCATGTCGTAGCACACAGGGCGCTGGAAGGCTAGCATGCAGCATCTGGGCACTCATCTGCTTCTTAATGACATGCTAATGGCGTAAACGTGCTGCTTGCTGTGGGCGCGAGTGTATGTGTGTGTGTGTGTGTGTGTGTGTGTGTGTGTATGTGGATATATCAATAAACCCTCACGGGCTGAAGTGCTCTACAGCTGAGCTCGTAACACAGATCAGCAGTGCATCTGTAAGTCCTGATGTTCTCCCATGATCCTGATTCAGGGCTCCACGACTGTGACTAGACTTTATATTAGAGGATTGATGGTGTTGAAGAATTCGAAATGTCAAAATTTCCGACTTCAACATAGAGATGTATAGATATGAATGATTGAAGCGATGAGTGTATGACTATGACGTCATGTGAAGTTTCTATTTTGCATGATGATAAAACCTGTTAAGCAAACTAGCATGTGTGTAAAACACAGTAAACAATACTCTGTGCTGATAATCATGCAGATGCAGAACAAATTTTAGCATTGCATTGCTATTTGGTTGATAGACTTCAGTGTTGTTATTGTTAACTAAAACTAATCTAATATAACTAAAAATGTTTGTGTTAATTTGAATAAAATATAAATATTTAATAAAAAACAAGTTTAAAAAATTTTAATGCTGAAAACTGAAATGAAATAAAGTTACTAGAAATAAAACTTATAACTTAAATTACTAAAACTTAAAAATTAAAGTAACAAAGACAAAAGCACCAAAACAAAATTTACTAAAACTTAAAAACTCTAAAATAAAAACTGAAATTATAAAAAAAACTAATTTAAAATACTAATAAATATTGTAATAGCATATAAATCATTGGTATTTTAGTATAACTAATATACTAGTATATTTTTTGTTATTATTCTGAATTAGATTCAATTTTTATATTTTAAGTTTTCACTTTAATTTAAATTTTTTAGTAATTTTGTTCTGTTTTATTAATTTTGTTTTATTTAAAATCATTTTTAATATTTAAAATAAGCTATATTTCTAGTGTTTTATTAACATTTATATATTAAAGTTTATTTATTAGTTTAATTTAGTGTTTAAAGTTAAACTAAACAGAAATGAAAAATGTTGGCAACTAGTGTACTACTTTTGTATTTTATTTTACTTCAGTTAATGTTTATTTTATTTCAAGCAACAATCATTTTTATGGCCATAAAAAAGCTTTATTTTAAGTTAACTATAATAACCCTGATATAAATTATATGAAAACAACAACAACAAAAAAAGGCTTCTTTGTTGATGATTAAACACCTGCAAAGTTGATGCTAACATTGCTGCTTTGTTTCTTTATACAGTACATCACATTTTGAGCAACAGAACGGCTTTCTGGTCAGAGTAGGAATATCCCACATCCAACAGATCCACGTGCAGCCAGACGTACAACTACACGTACACACACGAGCAGGGTGAATCTGGCATGTCTGACATTTGTGTGTAAAACTGTGGTCTGAGTAAGTGCAGGTGCTCATGAATATTCATCATACGGAGAGAAGGCCCCACTGTCTGATCACACGCCGTTAGCATGTAAGTGAGTGAGGGAATCATACAGACAAACCTCATCAGTAACACATGATCACATTAGTGGAATATGTTGGTGTTAAAATGGAATTCTGTCAGTCTGTTTCATTGACCGTCATTCCAGGCAAGCACATTCAGTTTGATGTGTCTCATTCATATTTGTGAGTCATACATAAATGAAACAGGCCATATTTCTGCATTCAAAAAAATCATGACATAGCCTAGTTTATTATTACCTATTTGCATTTATTTGATTTTATTTAAATAATCATATTTTCAAAATAAATGTATTCAAATTGCTTAGAATCAGTGTAAATTTGTCTATTGTTTAAATAAATTTAAGTTAATAAGAATGAACAGGGTTAAAATATGGCTAAAGTGTTGCTATGTGGATGTTAGGGTGTTGCTATGTGTTTGCTAGGCAGTTGCTAGGGTGTTCTGGATGCTGGATGGTTGCTAGGCAGTTGCTAGGGTGTTCAGGATGCTGGATGGTTACTAGGGTGTGCTGGATGGTTGCTAGGGTGTTCTGAATGTTGGATGGTTGCTAGGTGTAAATTTGTCTATTGTTTAAACAAATTAATTCAGTTAATAAGAATGAACATGGTTAAAATATGGCTAAAGTGTTGCTATGTAGATGTTAGGGTGTTGCTATGTCTTTGCTAGGCAGTTGCTAGGGTGTTCTAGATGCTGGATGGTTGCTAGGTAGTTGCTAGCGTTTTCTGGATGATGGGTGGTTGCTAGGCAGTTGCTAGGGTGTTATGGATGCTGGATGGTTACTAGGCAGTTGCTAGGGTGTACTGGATGGTTGCTAGGCAGTTGCTAGGGTGTGCTAGATGCTGGATGGATGCTAGGCAGTTGCTAGGGTGTTCTGGATGCTGGATGGTTGCTGGGTTGTTGCTAGGCAGTTGCTAGGGTGTTCTGGGTGGTTGCTAGGCAGTTGCTAGGGTGTTCTGGATGCTGGGTGGTGCTAGGCAGTTGCTTGGGTGTTCTGGATGGTTGCTAGGCAGTTCCTAGAGTGTCCAGGATGCTGGATGTTTGCTAGGCAGTTGCTAGGGTGGTCTAGATGCTGGATGGTTGCTAGGTAGTTGCTAGCTTTTTCTGGATGCTGGGTGGTTGCTAGGTAGTTGCTAGGGTGTTATGGATGGTTGCTATGGTGTTCTGGATGCTGGATGGTTGCTAGGCAATTGCTAGGGTGTTCTAGATGCTGAATGGATGCTAGGCAGTTGCTAGGGTGTTCTGGATGCTGGATGGTTGCTAGGCAGTTGCTAGGGTGTTCTGGATGCTGGGTGGTTGCTAGGCATTTCCTAGGGTGTTCAGGATGCTGGATGGTTGCTAGGCAGTTGCTAGGGTGTTCTGGATGCTGGGTGGTTGCTAGGCATTTCCTAGGGTGTTCAGGATGCTGGATGGTTGCTAGGCAGTTGCTAGGGTGTTCTAGATGGTTGCTAGGCAGTTCCTAGAGTGTCCAGGATGCTGGATGGTTGCTAGGCAGTTGCTAGGGTGTTCTGGATGCTGGATGGTTGCTAGGCGGTTCATATGGTGTTCTGTGTGGTTGCTAGGTAGTTTCTAGGGTGTTCTGGATGCTGGATGGTTGCTAGGGTGTTCTGGGTGGTTGAGACTGAAACAAATTGGATACTGTATAAATATTGGATAAATACATAAAGCTGGTTATTGTGTATTTCTGCTTTTAAAACATTCATTTTATTAGTACTATTACAGAAAGCTTATAATATTTCATTTTAAATGTGTCTGACAAATATGCATTACATGCACAAATATGCATGTTTATTCGTTAGTTTTAATGAAAACAAACGAATAAACATGCATATTTGTGCATGTGATGCATATTTGTCAAATATGTATGCATATTTGAAATATGTATTTCTTAATATCTCTTATATCTCTCATATAGCTCATATTTTCTCAGTAAACAATGGAGAATGGAGAATATTTGTTAAGACTTTTAATGGCAAAATTACTTATTAATGAAATCTCATCTGTTTACATTTTAGATGCTGCTGATGTTGATATTGTCTCTCCAAATGTCTGAAAAAAAAAAGTATCTGTGCTGGAACTTTTCATAGAAATATCTACAAAACCTAATGAGATCACATTGGAATTGCAGATCGTGCAATACGAGGCTGCTTTCCAGCGGCAGAAAGAAAGTTTAATGAGTAAAATCTGCTCCGACTGGTGTTTCATAATTACAGCTCGTTCCCTAAAGGACCGGAGCGGCGCGAGACACAAACGAGAGAGGAGAGAACATATGCTAACATCATTTTAAGTCTCTTTAAGACAACCGAACAACACGGTCAGCAAAACCAGAGCCGAGCATGTGGGATCAGTATGCGCAAATAAGAAAGTCAAAATTAGAAAGTGCAGCGCTGATTATGAGGAATCTGAAACTCTGCCAGCGCGTAAGAGATTTTTAATGATCCGTTTTTACAGTGGGAGTTGTAGCACATAAGCTAAAAGAAACTAATGTTATTGTAATCTGACGTTATGCATTGGAGAAACAAGCACGCGGCCATCTGTAGAATTTTGTCTTTGAACTTCCGTTTTTGCGGAAGCTCTGTATATTTTATGGCATTGCTGTTGAAGAGTAATTAGCTGGTGAAGTGGATTTACTTAAAGTTATCGCATAATTCGCACGTACATCTGCACTTTGTTGTTTATGATGAGAATACACGCGAGTGTGCACTCAACAAAACTCCAGCGTTTCAGCGATGACTCATCTCAACGCATCTGATTGGCCGTTGCATTCATCATAAACTCAACAGAATCGTGTGTGATTGGTTACAATGCTCAACGCTGTAAAACCGCATAAAAAGAGATATGATGCAACACGAGCAGATACTGTATAAATTTAATGCCGCAATCGACACTTTTCATTTCATTTTCACTTTAACTTTATTCGCAGCAGCTGTAATAGATTTAGTTTATTTGTGCATGAGCATTTTGTCCAATTTTGGTGGCATTTTTGCCTCAAGCCCCCATTGTTCAGTGCGTAAACATTACGTTTCCAGCCTAAAACTTCCCAGTTCTTGGATGGGGAACGTGTGTTGAAAGTTTGATTCTGCTCCTTAGGGTTTTTTCTCTGTGTGTTTAAGGTAAAAGAAAAATGCAGAAAGAACAGAATTTCGCTACTTTGATATTTTGTCCTCAGCAGACTGTATTCCCATGATAATTTAGTGCTGAGACTGCAGTTAGCATACTATAAAACAAAGCTGCCACAGCACTTCTTAAGTGTATGAAGCTAATAGTGAAGTAATAATGAATTGTAAAGTAATGCTAACGCATACAGTACGTCATAAAGGGGGTCAGTCATTTAAGGACACGGTTTTATGCAGTGCTAGTTAGGGGTCTAAATATATGCTTTGGCAACAATTTGATTTGATTACAATTACATAATAAAACAGAATTATAACTAAACGTGGGGTGTATCATTAAGAATGTGTCTATAATTGGTTCAATTCTATTCATTTTGATTTATTTTTCTATGATTTATAATAATAATAATAATAATAATAATAATAATGAATTATTAATATTACTATTATTATTATTAATGTGTAAATGATTTTTTATTTAATTTTATTTTGAGTGACTTTGATAGTCCATCCAGTTTTTTAAATTTTATTTCAGAAATACGCTTAACATCTACATGACTGTTTTCAGCATATTTGGTATATTTCAGCATATTTTTGGGAAAAAAGCAAAAAAAAACTGAATTTACAGTCAAACTTGTCCACACCCAGAGTAGTTTAGAGATCTGGATTTGGTGTTTTTTTGTTTGGATTTTTGGTTTTGGATTATTTATATTTATTTATTTCTTTAGTAGAAAAAGAATTATAGTTTAAATAAGAAATGCATGGTAATTCACAGAATATTATAGCAATTATATAGAATTTTATTGAAATTCTCTACATTAAATTCTGAGTCTGATACACCTCAAACATTTGTATGTGCAAATACTGATGCACATCTTTTTGTGTACTTGAATACATACTTCAAAAGTGTTGTGATTGAGAAAATTTGACTTTGTAACACATGCTTTGGTTGATCAGCATCAGTTAGACTCTCAGACAGGTGGTTTGGCTGCTTGATTTCAATCTATCACGGCTCTTTCTACACCCTCAAACAGTTTAAAGTAACTGTCTGGGATTTTCTTAAAAAGAGTCGTTATGTTCTTCACGATGTTTCTGTGCATAACACTCCTCTCGCATGTCTCAGCTTTAAGTATGCATGATGAAGCCAGACCCATGGAGGACAGGAGGAAGAGGGATGAAGAGCGGATGAATAATTGATTGGCGTTTGGCAGCCCGAGGCACAGGCATGCTGAGCCATTCTGTGGTGCATTGTGGGTAAACTCTCTGCGTGCTGTATCTCGGGCGTTTTGGGTTCTCCGTGGCGACCGTTGCGAAACAGCATGGAGCGTTTCCAGGGTGTCGACGGTCGTTCCTGCAGTCTGGAGCTTCAGCTAAAGGCTTGTATCGCTGTGAAAGCTGCCGTGGCCACATGACTCCGATTAGTTGCTTTATAGACTTAATAAAGATGTGATTCTTAAATGAAACAGCTCCAGTTTAATGGGAGATTTACAGAAGGATATGCTGAAAGCAAGAACACTTACTCTCTCACACACACACACACAGTGGCTGTTTTTGTGTGATTAGTTAAGTATCTGGAAGTGTTTCTGAAGGCTCTGTTATCAGTGAAGTGAAGATGAGTCTAATGCCTGCCGTTAGTGAACCTGCAAGCTGTATCTCTCTGTCTCTGTCTCTCTATATATTTAAACATATATTTATTTTTAAAGAGTATAAAATATTTAGAATAATATAAATTATACAAATTATACAACAAATAATAATAATTCATCATAAAAGTTTAGGTAATAAATATGTTTTAAAAATCTAATTAAAAATATCAGCAACATATAATTATATGTAGTAATAATAATAATATGAAAATATTTAGAATAATACAAGTCATTTGTTTACTTTATTAAATTGATAATTTTTGTAATGTGTTATTTTTAAGTTAGTTAATTCCTCCTCAGGAATTTTGTTTCTTTCTTCTGAGGTTTTTGACAGGAGCTGTAGATCATATGAGACTGTTGAGAAAATGACACTTAATTTTTCTGTAACGTTTTAGTCTGCACATTTCTTCTCATTCTCTCTCTCTCTCTCTCTCTCTCTCTCTCTCTCTCACACACACACACACACACACACACACACACACACACATCTCTACAAAATGTCATAGAGACTCTATCATAGAGATCATAGAGAAACCAAGCCAAACATCCTAGCAAACCTCTAGAAGACCCTATAGCACATGCAAAGAATCAGCAAGAACACATTAGAAATTATATATCAACCCTCTAACAACCATCCATAGCGTAAAGCAATTTATTTAAATAATCACATATTCCTGCATTTATTCAAATAGTTTTGCAAGCACCAAGCGTCATGTTTACCTCAGAAAAGTATGCGTACGTGTTTGTGTTTTATATATATATAAACAAATTATATATAATACAAAATCACATTTCTTTTATCTATAATATAAAATAATTTTTATAATATAAGAATATACAGTATATATATATATATATATATATATCACACACACAGAGTGTTTATAATGAGGAGAATCACATCTGTTCTTAATGGGTTATTTTTCTTTGTGCCGGGATGAAAATGTCAAATGCCAGTCAGAAGAGAACTCCTGCCAACATCCAAAGGGTGAGTGTGTGTGTGTGTAGTAGTTGGTTTGAAGTGACAGTGAATTACATTTCTCGAACCC
>NW_015660885.1:187097-190996 GCF_001515625.1 Sinocyclocheilus rhinocerous
TTCCTGCATTCAAATAGTTTTGCAAGCATCAAGCGTCATGTTTACCTCAGAAAAGAATGTGTACGTGTTTGTGTTTTATATATATATAAACAAATTATATATAATACAAAATCACATTTCTTTTATCTATAATATAAAATAATTTTTATAATATAAGAATATACAGTATATATATATATATATATATATATATATGAGTTTAATAATATGTAAAGAGGAGAATCACATCTGTTCTTAATGGGTTATTTTTCTTTGTGCCGGGATGAAAATGTCAAATGCCAGTCAGAAGAGAACTCCTGCCAACATCCAAAGGGTGAGTGTGTGTGTGTGTAGTAGTTGGTTTGAAGTGACAGTGAATTACATTTCTCAAACCCTCTCCACAGTTGTGTGTGTGTGTGTGTTTGTTCATGTGCTGCAGGCTGTTTAATGCAGGACAACACATCCTAGATATTCACACACTTCAGGTCAAGAGTGCAAGTTTCCTTTTTAATGTATTTCTGCAGCCTTCCTTCCATTAACATTGAACATGCATTTATTCAAAAATACATTCAAATGTAATTCTTACAGACAATAATGATTTCATTGCACCTCTTATATCATGAACATTTGAATTGCATATACAATTTCTATCCTTTTGGATTACATAAACTAATCAACATAATGTGATGCATTTTTATCAGTTCAAATACATTAATCTTAAATTAGGCCTAAATATATTCTCAGTATGTTGTGCGTCTGTTGATTTCCTTGCCTTCAGCTCTGATATTTTAATTACGGAAGTGATGACAATCTCTAAACGCTCACAGACACGCCTCTAATTAATAGACATGACATGAAAATTATGTGATGAATATGCAAACGCTGTGTTTATAGTGAAGCCTGTTTTCATTACTGCAGAGTGTGAAAATACACAAACACACACAGTGACGCCAGACACACAATGTGTGTGTGTGTGTTTGTTTATTAATGAAATGCACTTCTGAGAAATTCAGAGCCTTTAATCATCTCTCTGTGTCAGTCGTGCTGAATTATTGCAGTAATATGATTTTGTTTAAGTGTGAGAGGTCAATACGTCATCGATTGTAAAGGTCTGTGCTGAAAATGAGAAACTATTCATTTAGTTTGAGACGTGAAATGACAGAGTCAAACAAATGATCACACACAAGCAGAATACATGTGTATATATGTGGATGACTTTTATTATCTTTGGAGAACATGCTAAATATATTTTGTGTTCCACAGAAGAATGTAAGTCATACAGGTTTGGAACAACATGAGGGTGAGTAAATGATGAGATTATTATTACTACATTGTCTATAAAGTCCCATTAGTTAATGTTAGTTAATATCATTGTCATGTCAAAATATGAGTCAGCTATCCATAATATTGTTTCCTCCGGTGAAAAAGGGGTCTGGTGTGAATCAGGAGAGAAATCTGTACAGATCAAGCACTGTTTACAAGCCAAAACAGCTCTAAACAAATATGTGGCTGGATTCTGATGTGAGAGACAACAGGAGATGAACTTTTTCACTGGAGGAAACGTTATTATGGATTATGGACTCTTATGGATATTATGGATATTTTAGTTAAAAACATCTTAATGCTGGATTTGTTTCAGCTTTTGTCTTCTCCAGATGTTAACTGATGGACTGGAGTGGTGTGGTTTACTTGTGGATTATTGTGATGTTTTTATCAGCTGTTTGGACTCTCATTCTGACGGCACCCATTCACTGCAGAGCATCCATTGCTGAGACACTGATGCAATGCTACATTTCTCCAGATCTGATGAAGAAACAAACTCATCCTAATCTTGGATGACCTGAGGGTGAGCACATTTTCAGCAAATTTTCATTTTTGGTGAACTACTCCTTTAACTAATATTAACGCTAACACGCCCCAATAATCTTTTTTTTTTTTTTTTTTATCCTTTTTTAAAGTGTAATAAAAATACAGTTGTTCATTGTTAGTGTATATTAGCTCAAGTTCATTTTTAATTTTTTTTTATTTTAATAATGTAGTAGTAAATGTTGATATTAACATTAATTAAGATTAATAAATGCTTTAGAACTATTTTAAATTGTCGGTTCATGTTAACTAATGCAGTTAACTAATGGAACCTTATTTTAAAAACTTATTTTTTATTAATGTTGTGCATTTATGTGATGTGTATGATCACAGTCAGCCATGATAAATGTTGAATAATACATACTTATTAGGCTACTAATACAGTACTGGAGTCTTCAGTAGATTTGTCAAAATTAAAGTGTTAACTTGTGTCCTTTATATGAATTGTCTCATAAAGAAACATATCTAAAGCAGCAACCGCTCCAGCATTCACCCTCTCAAGTGTGTGTGTGTGTGTGCGTGTGTGTGTGTGTTGGTGTGTGTGTGTGTTGGTGTGTGTGTGTGGGTGTGTGTGTGTGTGTGTGTGTGTGTGTGTGTGTGAAAAAATGCAAACCAGACATGTGTGAGTGTGTGTGTGTGTGTGTGTGTGTGTGTGAAGGAAGCCCACAGGCGTCTTTATCCTGCTCAGATCTGACCAGGCCGGGCTGCAGCTGGGTAGTTCTGGCCCTGAATACTAACACACACACACACACTGAGCCGGAAAGGGCCCAGGCTATACACACGCTGCCAGTCCACACAGCTGAGCGGAAGATAAGATACGTGTGTCTCTCTGTCTGTCTGTCTGTCTGTCTGACTCTCTTTCTGTAGATGTATTAAAAGTGAACACATTTCTGTTTCTTCTGCTGAGTTTTAATGTATAATATAATGTATAACTGTTTATTTACTTTTTTAATAATAATAATAATTAATCATATTAATATATAAATATATTACCTAAATATTATTATTAACTGTTGTTATGAAAAATAAACAAATAATTATTTAAAATAAATAATAAATATATAGTAAATAAATATATTATTATTCTAAATATTTTTATATCTAGTCTAATGAGTCAAGATATCTAATATTATTTACAATATGTATTAGTTTAACATATGAGCGTTGGGAGGGAAGATTTGCATTTCAGAGTAAAATGTTTTGCAGTTGCAATTACAGTTTTGCATAAATGTAATTTATGTTTTGGGAATGTTTTCTGTTTTTATCCACATTTCATTATTGCACACTTTGGCACAGTTTTTGCATCTAAAGTCCCTTTAAGGTGATCAAAAAATACATTAAAAATAATAAAATTTTATTATTATATTATTATTTAAAATAGCTGTTTTCTATGTGAATATCTGTTAAAATGTAATTTATTTCTGCGATCAAAGCTGAATTTTCAGCATCATTACTCCAGTCTTCAGTGTCACATGATCCTTCATGAATCATTCTAATATGCTGATTTGCTGCTCAAGAAACATTTCTGATTATTATCAATGTTGAAAACAGTTGTGCTGCTTCATATTTCTGTGAAAACTGTGATACATTTAGTTTTTCAGGATTCACAGATGAATAGAAAGTTCAAAAGAACGGCATTTCAGTCATGACAACTCTCGGAAGATTTTAGCATGATGATGGATATGACAATGTTAACTCTTTCCCTGCCAGCATTTTTGAAAAACATTGCCAGCGATTTTGATGATTTTCACTAAAATTTGATGGCCTCCAGTATATTTTGCTGTATTAATATTTGAATATGCAATACACCAAAATAAAGATCAGAGCCTCTACTTTTAAACAAAAAAAAATCTGTTTTATTCTAGCTTACACCATTCATATGCATCTGTTTACATAAGAGATTGCTAGTTTTTCATAAGAGTTTCATAAGAGTCATAAGAGTTTCGCTAGTCACGTGTGTTTTTGTTCTGGAGGTTTTGTACTCGTTCAGAAGATACGTAATAGCGCCCCCGAGTGTATAACAGTGAAAACACGAAAAGCCGTAAAAACTCGTC
>NW_015660885.1:192131-193846 GCF_001515625.1 Sinocyclocheilus rhinocerous
TTAACAATCAGGGGACTCAAACGTCATTGTGTTTGTCTGTTGACGTGTTTAAAGGGATTGTTTAGCCGGAAATGATCATTCTGTCATCATTTACTGTTCTTCATGTCGATCCAAACCTGTATGATTTACTTTCTTCTGTGGAAAAGAAAAGGAGAGTCATATTCTGTAGCTCTCAAATTTCATGGACATATTCACCAGTAATAAATTATTTATTTATTTATTTATTTATTTATTTATTTATTTATTTATTTATTTATTTATTTATTTATTTATTTATTTATTTATTTATTTATTTATTTATTTATTTATTTATTTATTTATTTATTTATATTTAATATTAATATTATTAATATTTTCTTTTTTCTTATTTCATTATAAACATTTATTAACGTAAATAATTATGATTTATATATTATTTATTTAATAATAATTTATTAATTTTGTACAAATCATAAATAATAATAATTATTATTATTATTATTGTTGTTATTATAGGTATAACAACCTTAATGTCAAGAATATTACGGTTTAGAACAACATGAGGGTAAGTAAATGATGACAGAATTATAATAAAGTGTTGAACTGTCCCTTTAAGCCCTCCACACTGTTCTAATGACTTTATTAGGCGTTTCATGAATCATTGCTGAATTAAAATCAGCCTGTATGAACACAGCAGAAATGGAAGGACACATTTAGGGAACATTAAGCAATGTTTAGCAGGTGTAACATCCTCACAGGAGTATATAACGGATGGAGACGCTCAACACACACACACACACACACTTACACTGACACTGACGTGTGTGTTGTTTTGGCAGGCGTGTGTGAGACGGATGGAGCTGAAGCTAAAAATCATTGAACAAATGGAACTTCAGAGGAAATTTCAGGTGCTATTTGGACCCAAAAACACAAGAAACACCTTTTCAACGTATTTTTGTCTTCTGATATATTGCATTAGTGGGTGAATCTCACAAAAACATGTTCAGGTTGAATTCACCCCCAAAACCAAAAGAAAAATGTAAAAAATAATGTTGGTTTTTTTTTTTGGATCGTTAACATTTTTTCCCCTTTTTTCCATGGCTTGCTTTTAAGGTTTTCCTCATTATTCTTATTAATCTAATACAATATTTATTTATTTATTTTTATATATTTTTTATACTGGAGTTGGATGTACTTTAACAAACAAATATTTTTAATATCTCAGTTGTTTCTCCTAGACAGCAATGAAATTAATCGGAGAGCAAATGAAGACTCTTCTTTAAGGTCATTTTATAAAAAGACTCCAGTTGTCTCTCATTTGTCTCCTTTAAGGTTTCAAAAAAAAACTCAAACACTGATGAAACTATAACCAAAACAAACAAAAAAACTTTAAAAAACATATTTCAACTAGTTGCCAATGCAACATTTCTCGTTTTTGTTTAGTTTAGGTAAAATAATTAAACTTAAACAAGCTAAAAATTATACAGACATATTTTTAAACTACTAAAAAATGTCAATGTTAAAAATTATTAAAAATAGAACAAAATTACTGAAACTTTAACTAAAATGAAAATGAAAACAGAAATTATAAGAATAAAAGCCTATATAAATAAAATATAAATAAATATATATTTAAAAAAATAAGTTTAGAATGGTAGATGTTGGACTCCTGCAGCGTGTTTTTTTTTTTTTTTTTTTTATAATTTAAAAAAATAAAAAAAAAAGTTTTAAAAAAA
>NW_015660885.1:193910-198328 GCF_001515625.1 Sinocyclocheilus rhinocerous
TAGTCTGAGACAAAAGTGTTTTTCTACTTCAGAGTTCCCAGAATGCTGTTCTGTGCCATAATCAAACACAAACAATCCTCATAACTCAGTCAGCCAAACACACAGAGACAAAATACCACCCTCTGGTCTGCATGAATAATTAATAAGACTGGTTTTCACACATTAAGAGACTGATCTGATTGGCTGGACAGGACTCAAACGGCCTCAGGAAAATGTTCCTGCTCTTTCATCACTATTTAGATATCTTGTATTTTGTTAAATTATCAAAGTTTCTAATAAGTCTAGACACAAACGAGAGAATTATTGTCATAGAGTAAGAGTAAAGAGCTTTAAAAATGGGTGAGAATGTTATTTTAGTATCATTGAGATACTATGAGAATTTGATTTCATTTGTATATTTTCTGATTTCATTGTAATTTTAGTAAAAGGTTTAGTAATTGTTTTTTTTAGTAGTTTTTTTTAGTTTTTATTAATAATACAATTATATTATATCAGTTTTGCTTTTAGTTATTTTAGTACATTATGCTAAACTAAATTCAAATGAGAAATTCAAATGCTGAAATAAAAAGATTTAATATTTTATTTTATATCAGTTAATTTTTTTTTTAATACAATAACCCTGAGTAAGAGTAGAGACCTTCAAAATATTAGTGAGAAATGTTCATATTGAGATCTTGGCAGATCTTGGTCAAGAAAAAAAAACAATTGAGGTATTAATTCGATTTCATTCATGTGAAATGAATAAAACACGCTTTCTCCACCACAAATGCAAATATCATCTGCTCGGTGCACCAAGAGCATGCTGTAATTATGTGTGCATTAATATGAGATGTTATGTGAGCAGTTCTTGATCATGTTCTGCATTATGGGTTGTTAGATCGAGTCCCCTGGCAGTGTAAATGTGTCATGAGTGGGTGGTTTGGTCTGATCATGTACGATATGTTATTATTCTCACAGGAATGCTTACAGCTGATGTTCACTGACCTGAAACACCAGCAGACAGATATATATATCTGACAGAGAGGCTGCTGGGATACTAATGGAGGCTCAGAGGGGCAGAAGTTTCAGAAGTTTGTCCTGAAATTCCTTTGGACAAATGAAAACGGAAACAAATGAGACAGTAAGATTAAAGAGCTACAAGTTCATATTAAGATCTCTGACTGTATATTGCAGTATACACACATAAACAGAGCTGGGTAGTAACTGATTACATGCAATCTGGATTACATAATTAAATTCCAAAAATTAAGGACTTTTAATCCATTCCAAAAATGTATGTACTTGTAATTAGATTATATTACATTTTAAAGGGGTCATATGATGTTGCTAAAAAGAACATAATTTTGTGTATTTGGTGTAATGAAATGTGTTTATGCGGTTTAAGGTTCAAAAAACACATTATTTTCCACATACTGTACATTCTTGTTTCTCCTCTATGCCCCGCCTTTCTGAAACGCGTCGATTTTTACAAAGCTCATCCATCACTTGTTGATTCTCCCTAATTCTTCCTTTTCATCCTTTAAATTTTCCTTTCTAAATTCACATTATTTCTTATTTACATGTAATGCAGGGATTTTTGTCAGCCAAACCTCTTTCACCTAATATATTTACTTGAAGTGCCCTTATTACAATTATTAAGTAACACATATGCCTGTTCATGGTTCTCACATGATATGTCGTTATTTTAAAATGATTTATAAAAATTTTAAATTTTTCTGATTTAATTGATCAAAACTGATTAATTAAATTGACAAACCCCTGCAGTTCTTTAACGAAGCCCTGTTTGCAAAACCTTGACATAATGTAAAGTTTAATGCACTTTTTGTTGTTAATAACAACAAATGGAATATAATTCTCGTATTTTTATATCAATATGGTACAAGATTATCCTGTTTAAATCAATGTGATAAATGAGTTAGGTCAAAAGTAATCTAAAAGTAGTCTGATTATATTACCTAAAACGTGTAATGTAAAGGATTATGTTACAAACCACAATTTTTGTAATGTAATCTGGACTCAGTAATGGATTACAATTTGTAATCTACCCAGAACTGCACATAAACATAGAAATTAGATACAATTTGACATACAGTACAGTAGTGCATAAAGCTATAATATTCATGTGTATAGATAATATCCTGATAATTTGGGTGAATTTGAGAAATGTTTGAGTTATTATTAAGATCTCTTGACTTTTAAATCCAGAGTTTGAGACATTGTTGAGATCTTGTCTGAAACTCTAGAGGAGACACATGTGAGATTACTGAGGTGTTTTACTCCATCTGTTCTTGATGTAATCTCATTGTTCAATTATATATTATTACTATTTATTAACGAAATCTCATTTGTGATTTCCTTTTTCCTATAGATGAGCAGTGATTGAACACTTTAGCATCCCAGTTAACCAATCAGAACTCTCTGTGGACAAATTGAAGGATCTGATTGGCTGAAAATGTGCGGTCAGTCTCTTGCACACACACACACACACACACGTGCATATGCAAATAGGAACCTTCACTTATGCAGTAATTATATATTAATCCACAAACTTGCATTACTAAAGAGAGTCTCTCAGCTCTAATGCAGTATATATGTTCCGTCTCTTGCAGTTTCTTGTATTTTTCATCAAACACTCGACTCGGCGAGCAGCTGAAAGTCGTGTGTGTCGTTCCAGCGCTGAAATCTCGCAGTGAGTCCCTGCTGTCATGCTTCTAAAGTTGCTTAGTAACTGAGGAAGTGAAGCTTTCATACGACTTCTGACTGTGAGCATATGCTGTGCACACACACACATACACACACTTACACACAAACACTTGTGAGAGAAAATGTGTGTTGATAGTCTTAATTATCTAACTGATTGTAGTAATGAATGAGTTAGACTGAGAGTGGAGACAGACATTAATAAAGACAATCAAACAATCAATCAAATTATTATGTGTGTGCGCAATATGAGACGTGTCATAAATCAGTATGAAATTATTCACTAACATTTTGTATAGTCTGTATATATGGGCTGTATAGTGAATTGTCAATTTATTTTTTAAAGAAATTTATACTTTTATTCGTAAAGGATGCATCAGAAGTGACAGTAAAGTCAGTAACAATGTTGCAAAAGATTTATATTTCAAATAAATGCTGTTCTTTTGAACTTTCTATTCGTCAAAGTATCCTGAAAAATAAAATATATAACATTTTCCACAAAAATATGAACTGTTTTCTACATTGATAATAATCAGAAATGTTTCTTGAGCAGCAAATCAGCATATTAGAATGATTTCTGAAGATCATGTGACACTGAAGACTGGAGTAATGATGCTGAAAATTCAGCTGCGCATCACAGAAATAAATTACATTTTAACATATATTCACATAGAAAACAGCTATTTTGAATTGTAATAATATTTCACAATATTACTGATTTTACTGGATTTTTATCAAATAAACAATGTCTTTTCAAAAGCATTAAAAATTGTATCGACCCTAAACCTTTGAACGATAGCATGTAGTACTTGTACTTAAATATAGTTATGTATACAGAAAATAATGTATATAATACAGTATATATATCTGTGATTGCAATTATTTATGAGAACATATGCCTGATTATGTGCATTATAATACATAAAGAATACACTAAGTGCTTTTAAGTTTTACCAGTTATTCCTGATGACATCATCTGACACGTGTCTAGGTTGACTCTGCTGGTTACCATGGCGATTAAGCAAAGAAAGTTTTTAGTTCCTTAACTACAAACTTGCTGTCACGACTTTCGTCCCTAACAACAGTAACATGCTCAACCACACAGTCACGAATCAACCTTAAACCAACGTCTAAATGAAGTTTCTTATAAATGTTCTGTAAATGAGACTTGATGATTTGTTGCTTAAAATAGCTGATGTTTTCCTCCTCGTCTCATCACTCTCAAAAACACATTTTAGTCAGTGTTGGTTTAAAGTGAACAGATTTACTCCTCATATGAAGCTCCACTCCAGTCTCCAGCTGATTGACTTTAGTTGCTAAACTGACTCGATAACGAACACACAAATATCAGGAGAAGTCCATTTTAATCAGCTGTAACTGTTTTCTATTGATTTTGTATCTCAGTACTTAATGAAATCTATTTACTATTAACATCTCCATCAACTCAATCCACCGTCTTTAATGGATTTTTATTTTCCACAAAGCATGTAGTAATGCATTCTAGGATTGTCTTTTCTGCAAAGGTTACACGTGATTTTCAATACGAATTGCTTGCTAGTGATATGAATTTCATGCTAATCTGTATATGCAAATATGTATATAAACAATGAAGAGTGTGTGAGACGTTCTGTGAGATGCTGCAGTCAAGTTGTAATGGGTGTCGGTAATATCAGTTTATTTATATATATTTATATATATATATATGTGTGTGTGTGTGT
>NW_015660885.1:198580-201644 GCF_001515625.1 Sinocyclocheilus rhinocerous
TGTGTGTGTGTGTGTGTGTGTGTGTGTGTGTGTAAAGGCAGTGGAGAGCATGTGAGGTGTCTTGTGAGATTCTGTAGTTGAATATCAGTAAGCCGGTGGAGAAATGAATGTGACTGTGAGGGATTTCACTATTGCAGAGATGTAATAAAAATCGTGTTCTTGTGTTGCCTAGGTAGGCAGCTCTCTAGGGTTTGTTAAAAAAGCCGCTGTCTTTGACTTCTCGTCTATATGAAAGTGTGTTGAGCTCCGTCGCCCTGCCAGTGAGGAATTAACACGAGCCGCTCTCTGTTCCACAAGATTGCGATCAGTACGGTTCGTTTTGTCCTTTTATATTCTGAGAGAGAGGAGGTCTTTTCAGGCAGATGTCGAGCCATGGCTGTAAGTGAAAGTGTGTGATACGAGCGAGCTGGTTTGCATCAGAATCCAGAATGAGACGGGAACATCCCGCTGGAGTTTGTTTACTAGAGGAATTAAAGCTGAAGGGTCGAGGCAGAATCACGGCGCATATGTAGGTGAAGTAAATGTCAGTGAAAATATGAGCTGTATGAGTGCATCCAAATGTCTCTGTAAAAAAGGAACCCGTCGTTCCAAGAGAAAAACAGCTTCATATAGAGACAGAAAATGCAGAAAACTGGGTTAAGTAGGGTCGTGACCCTCAGACCATCACTCTCAAACTCTCAGAGAGCAACACACACTCACCGCACATGTGCCAATGGGCTTTTAGCACGCTTGTTAAGAGTAGATGTGTGTGTTCATACACACACGTTCATGCTGTCACGTATCGGCTACTGTGTTGGAGCGCGGAGCGAGGAACGAGGAGATGTCGTAGATCAACAAGGAAGTTTTAATAGAAACAAGGGAACCAGGAAAACACACGTAGCTGAGAAGGTGGACATCAACAGACATTCACAAAACACGGAACAGAGTCTGACATTACTCCCCCCTCCCGGAAGGCGCGTCCCGTGCCGTAACAATTCCACCAGGGACGGGGGGTGGGCACCCTGGAGGCTGCTGCAGGACTGGGACACAGGGAATACCTCCAGGGCGGATCAGGCAGTCCAGGGTGCCATGGCGGCACAGGGAGCTCAGGGGCCATGGCGGAGCAGGGAGATCAGGGCGCCATGGCGGAGCAGGCAGTTCAGGGCGCCATGGCGGAACAGGGAGCTCTGGGAGCCATGGTGGAGCAGGCAGACTAGGAAGCTAGCAACATCCAGAACTCATTAGCAACCATCTATCAAACATCCAGAACACCTGAGCAACCATTTCCAGAACACCTTAGCAACCACTAGAACACCTTAGCAACTACCTATAAAACTACCAGAACACCTTAAAAACAACCTGGCAACCACCATAAAACCTTCAGCAACCACCTAGCAACATCCAGAAAACCTTAGCAACCACCTTGCAACACCCAGAACACCTTAGCAACCACTTAGCAAACACACAGAACACCTTCACAACATCTTGCCAACATCAAGAACACCTTAGCAACCACCTATCAACATCCAGAGCACCTTAGCAAGCATTTATCAAACACACAGAACACCTTAGCAACCATCTAGTCAATGTCAAGAACACATTAGCAACCACCAAAACATCTTGGCAACCACCTTTCAACCACCAGAACATCTTATCAACCACCTATCAACACCCAGAACACCTTAGTAACCACCTAGCATCACCATGATATAGTTTAGGCTCTAAAGTGTGTCTGTGGGATTCTTCCAGCTGTTTTCTGGTCCAGCAGGTGAAAATGGTTTGTTTGATCACTTAGTAAAGTAGCAGCAGACTCTCCCGAACAACACACATTATTTGAGGAATCATTCATGTCTGTGTTAGAGATCTCAGTGTTTGCAAACGAACAAATGCCACACGATTTGTCAGTTTTAATTGGCTGCATGCAAGTAATCATCATGGAATGAAATTATGTTTGGAATTGTACTCATGAATATTAAATTCTCGGCTCAGTGATCCCAGTTTTAGCTCATTAGTCTAGGGCGATAAAACGAGCGGCTACTTCCAATGCCGCAGGGAGAAACACACAGGAAAACAAAAGACTTTCAAAACGAAAAATAAACACGGGGAGAAGGGGTTGCCGCTTACTGTTTTGGGTCCGGTATTTTGTCACGTATCGGCTACTGTCTTGGAGCGCGGTGCGAGGAACAAGGAGACATCAACAAGGAAGTTGTAATAGAAACCTGCACAAGACACATGCTCATTAGACAAGCTGACAGAACACAAGTCAGGTCAGGAAATGTTGAGACTCGAGTTCCGATTCCTTTCTTTCCTCCGCACAGGCGCGCAGCACAGCAGTGTAGCGCACATGATCGGCACATCACAGTCACACAGACAGGCAGAGAGCCGCAGAAGTGAAGCCCTCCCTCCCTTTCCATTTGTGTTTGTCTTGGTGTGGAGGTGAGTGGTGATGATCAAAAGACTAAGCTACCTGGGCTTCGAATTTACAGCTAATTATCCAAAAGGCAAATAAAGTTCATTTGTCTTGCTAACATCCATGACTCATGAGAGCTACCATGTAAGTTAGCTAAAGTTTAGCTAAGGCAATAGGAAGTCTAGTAATGTTAGGTTAGACCAGTGTGCCTTCTTTCACTGCATGATTCAGTTTATTAAAATGCATTTAGAATGATCACAAAATTCAAGATATGGGGGCATATATTTATATAATTTCATATAGTTTATCAGTATCACGCGAAGACTGGCGTTTTTTTCCACCAAAAAGCAGCATGATTAGGCTACAAATGTGATATTGATTTAATACAGTAGTTCAATAAACAAGAATTTAATATTAAGACACTTACGTTTTAAACACAATATTGACTGTTTTTGCTCTATTTAGCCAAAAATAAATCCAATTTGCATCTCTGAGCAACATGACCCTGTTTTGTTCCTGAATGAATCAACCGTTTAAATGATTTGGTTCAGTCGCAATGACTCACTTATTAACAGTGACTTGCTGCCACCTACTGGCGGTTTTAGTTTCACATTTAAAGTATCTTTTCATTTTTTAAATAATTTCAAATATCAGTATTCAATGTTTTATGTTTAA
>NW_015660885.1:202533-202679 GCF_001515625.1 Sinocyclocheilus rhinocerous
GCAATGACTCACTTATTAACAGTGACTTGCTGCCACCTACTGGCGGTTTTAGTTTCACATTTAAAGTACCTTTTCATTTTTTTTATTAATTTATTTTTTAGTAATTTCAAATATCAGTATTCAACGTTTTATGTTTAAAATATCAA
>NW_015660885.1:202689-211117 GCF_001515625.1 Sinocyclocheilus rhinocerous
TTATTCTAATTGACTGATTCAATTTAAGAATTTGACTGAAAAGATGATGCACACTTTTAGAAAAAAGGGCTTTATAAAAGTAAAAATGCCCATAAAAGATTTTTAAAAATAATAATAAATTTAAACTTATTGGAAAAGATTAATTTCTATCACTGTTGTGAACTGATCACCACACAGAATATGCAGAATATCAAAAACTTTAGAAGTCAGCTGTCCATGACCCAGAGCACCTTAGAAGCCCCTTAGAAACCACCTAGCAACATCCAGAACATCTGAGCAACCAACAGAATACTTTAGCAACCATCTGGCTAACATCCAGAAGACCTTAGCAACCTCCAAAACACATTAGCAACCATCTATCAACACCCAGAACACCATAGAAACCATCTAGTAAACATCCAAAACATCTTAGCAACCACTTAGTAAACATCCAGAACATCTTAGCAACCACAGAGCAACATCCAGAACACCGTTTTCACACACACACACACACACACACACACACACACAAAATAAAAATAAATATGAGAAGTGCCCTTTTTTCACTTGAGCCCCTGCCCCTCAAAATGTCTGTGCACGTCCCTGCACACACACACACACACACAGCAAACACAATGAGAAGCTGCACAGCTGTATTTCTGGAGGTTTCCTCAAACACCCTCACTAATGCGCCTGCCGAAGCCACACAGGAGACATACATGCACGCTAAAGAGGAGAAAGCAGGGAACAAGAGGAGGGAGATGGAGGGAAATCCATCTTTTTTAAAGTCTAATGTAGGATGAAAGCGTGTGACCGGCCGTGCTCTCGCTCTTTAAAGTACTTTTCCACGTCCAGTGGCACCAACGTCAGTGTTTTGATGGATGGCCTCGTTCAGGGTTCAAAATCTGTGAATAAAGACCATAAGCAGGCATGGGACTAACACTCCTTTAGCTCAGCCTCTTCTCTCTTATGCTTTCTGTTCTCCTCCGCCTGTTAAATCAGATGGACGTGTGACCTGACAAAACTGACCTCAGGTCTGTGTTTCATCTCACGTCTGTCTGACTTTTCGGTTCTTAAAGAGTGTGAAACGTTTGTCAAGAGATGTGATGCTTCTGCTGTTCTCAACAAGTTATTAGTCTCATTTTATTTAATCTGAAATAAATTATACTAATAGATCAGCATGTTCACAATTAATATAGTACATGATATATCCAAAACACATGAGCAACCACCTATCAAACATCCAGAACACCTGAGCAACCACCAGAACTTCTTAGCAACCACCAAACAACATCCAAAACATCTTAGTAACCACCTAGCAAAATCCAAAACAATTTAGTAATCACGTAACAACATCCAAAACACCTTAGCAACCACCTATCAAACATCCAGAACACCTGAGCAACCACCAGAACTTCTTAGCAACCACCAAACAACATTCAAAACACCTTAGTAACCACATAGCAACATCCCAAACATCTTAGTAATCACACAACAACATTCACAACACCTTAGCAACTACCAAAACACTGTAGCAACCACCTATCAAACATCCAGAACACCTGAGCAGCCACCAGAACATCTTAGCAACCACCAACCAACATCCACTACACCTTAGCAACTACCAGAACACCTTAGCAACCACTTACATATCAAACATCCAGAACAACATAGCAACCACCTATCAAACTTCCAGAACACCTGAGCAACCACCAGAACATCTTAGCAACCACCAACCAACAGCCAAAACACCTTAGTAACCACCTAGCACAATCCAGAACACCTTAGCAACCACCTATCAAACATCCACAACACCTGAGCAACCACCAGAACATCTTAGCAACCACCAATCAACATCCAAAACACCTTAGTAACCACCTAGCAACATCCCAAACACCTTAGCAATCACCTAGCAACATCCACAACATCTTAGCAACCACCAGAACACCTTAGAAACCACATATCAATGCCCAGAACAGCTTAGCCAGCACCTAGCAAACATCTAGAACACCTTAGCAACCACCAGAACATATTAGCAACCACCTATCAAACATCCAGAACACCTTAGCAACCACCTAGCAACACCCTGATGTGGGTTAGGCTCCTTTGATGTGCATCTGTGGGATTTTTTCCCCATTGTTTTCTGGTCATGAAAATGGCAAGATACAAAGATACAGATAAAATAAATAAAGTTGTAGTTGGTTAAATGAACGTGTAATGAATCAACACTAAGAATAGTACAATATCAGTATTAATATTAGTACAATATGAAACAGCTTGTTCAGTAGAGGCTGTTAGTTTGAAGTGAGGTCATAAACAGGACAGATATTTCTCATTTCTTTATCTATCTGTATCAGTTTTCCACCTGCAGTGGTTTGTTTCTGAGTGTCAGACAGCGCAGACCCCGTTGACCCCGTTGACCTCACTGACCTACTAACTGAATTAGATTCTCTGTAGCGTGACTAGTGGCTGTTTTTATATACTGCAGCTTTTCCAGGAACAAGCGTTTTGTTCCATGAACTAACTGTGTGACAAAATGTTATTGCTGTCAGATAGAATTGCACACATAGCGTAGAAATGAGGCAGTAACCAAACACACTTTCCCAGAATGTCATCTGTGTAAAGTAATGTTGGGAAGTGTGTTCCATTTTATTGAATTAGCTCATGCAGATGATTCTTTAAAATTATCTTCATTACTCGTCCATGATTACAGATGTCAGTAATATAAAATAGGTTACTGTTTTTAGTTTGTTTTTATTACTTTTATTACATGTATTTTTAATGCTGTTATCATTTGATCTATGAATGTTTTTGTTTCAGATAAATACTGTTCTAATTAAATAATAATAATAGTAATAATTAATATAGCTGCAAGCAGCAATTACGGGGCCAAGCACTACAGAAGCAAACATCAGACCAACTGCAGAAATGAGTAATTGAAGCCATTTTAGGATGATTTTAGTCAAAACGGCTGAAAAATCATAAATACAACCTGTAATATGATTAATTGGCTTATCAAGTTTGGGTGGCGCTGTTATCAAATCGATGTGGTGTGTTCTGTGTGAGGTGACAATGGCGCACACAAAGTTTGATATCAATATGCCAAAGCATTGCAGAGGTACAGCCTCGTGTCATTTTGGCATCATGCCTCAAATTCGTTGCTGTGGTATGCGAAAACGGTTTTGTCTATCAACACAAAATCCATAACTTTTTGTCAGCATGGTCTGAAGATGATCGGACCAACGGTCTAGGAGGAGTTCGAAAAAGTAGGTTTTTTAAGAAAATAAAAATGGCGGACAGGAAGTTTGGCTGACTATGGCAACATTGGTACCACTGTTCTCAGCATGACCCGAGGAATCTATTAATACCAGTCTCATTACAATAGACAAAATTCATGGTCTCAATGGTACATACAAAGTTTCGTAATGGTACACCAATGCATTCATAAAATATAGCATTTTATATCATAATACTCTATTGTAGTCAATGGCAATTTCATTCAATTTCATGGCATTTTGTTCAATTGTAGCGCCACCAAGAGGCACAATCCCACCAATTTTTTATGTGTCCTTAGAGTGTGCCCATACATATGTGTGTCAAATTTGGTGAAAATATCTCATTTTGTTTTGGAGTTATAGACATTTTTATATATGAGAACAGAAAAAATTACTGATGGCCGACTTAGTTTGCATTTTTTTGCCACTTACTATCAAAATTTGGGCAACTGGGCATTGCTGTTCAGCCGGCACGCTATGTTTCCGAATTTCCTACGGTGGTTTCGTGTCGATCGGAGTAACAGTTTCTAAGATATTGGCAAATGTTTTTTAAGCGCAAAAATGCAACGTTGCACAAACCATAAGGCAAAATCTGGCATGTTTGGTATGGCTGGACTCGGCAAGGAATCAGGAGTCTAAAAAGGTGACTCCTGTGAAAATAAATCGACCACACCCAAAGTTATAAGTATGTGAATATTTGATTTTACCACTAGGTGGCGCTGGCTCGAAACTTCTCAGGCTCCTTCAGGGCATCATACTGATGACCCATACCAAGTTTCGTAACAATACGTCAATGCGTTCGTAAAATATAGCATTTTACTACTAAATTCAAAATGGCCAAAAATTGGGTATCATTTGACTCGGCATGATGCACTGAATCTAAAGAGACCAGTTTTGTGGTTTTCAATGGTCAAACCTTTCAGAAGTTATAAGCAAAAATATGCATTTTTCATATCTCCTGACCACTAGGTGGCACAGTGCCAAAACACTGCATGTAGTCTCAGGTCATGCTTGTTATAACAGACACCAAGTTTGGTCTCAATACGCCAATCCGTTGCGGAGATATATTCTCACATCCATTTTTGCTTGCTATTTGTAGAATTCGTTTGCACGTTATTCAAGAACGGTTTGACGAATCAACTTGAATTCCATAACTTTTTGCCAGCATGGTCTGAAGATGATCTGTCCCAATTTTGGTGAAAATCAGACAAACCGTCTAGGACGAGTTTGAAAAAGTAGGTTTTTCGAACAATTAAAAATAGTGAAAAAACTAAACCTTGCGAATTTTGGTGTTCATTCGACTCGGCCTGAGCCAAAGATTCAGAGGAAAAAATAGTTTTCCTTCTGTGCCTTACGGTTCAAAAGTTATTAGCATAAACATGAGTGAAACTTTGGACAAGTGGTGGCGCTAGAGAGTTTGAGTTAGAGACTCCAAATTTGCTGTGATATTGATACTGTTCTCTATCAGTGTGCCAAATTTCACAACTTTCCCACAAGCGGTTCTATGGGCTGCCATAGACTCAAGAGCAGAAGAAGAAGAAATCTAACGGATACAATAGGTGCCATCGCACCTTCGGTGCTTGGCCCCTAATAATAATAGTCACGTAACATGTATAAACACTCAGGAAGACAAAGAATATAAAATATAACTTTTAATAAACAAACTCAGGAGATACTCAGGCAATATCATAGAAGCATAAACGATACATAGACGAAAACAGACAGAGACCAAAGGGAGAACTCAGGGTTTTTAAACACAGGGACTAATGAGATAATTAATGAGACGGCAGGTGAACATAATGACAAATCAGGACAACACAGGTTATACAATGGGGCAAACTAGGCTATACAATGGGGCAAACATGACAGAACCAAAACACACTGAAACAGAGCATACACGTTACAATAATAGTAATAATTTGTTCGTTAATATTTTTTTTTTAAATTAGGTAGTTCTCAAGGCAACATTTTCAATTCAATTTGTATAGCGCTTTTTACGATACAAATCATTGCAAACCAACTTTACAGAAAATTAATTTTCTACAATATTTAGCAGCTTATCAGTGGTGACTGTCAGTTTATGTACATATGGCAGAAATGTACGGAAAAATCAATTAAAGACTATTCAAACAGACGATGAACACTATTAACAGCAATTATTATATGATGCAATCAAACTTATAGCAAAATGTGGTAGTTCTGTATGTTGTTTCAGGGTTGGCATCATCTGTGGTCTGTGTTGCATCCCTAGTATTTAGGTGTATTCAGTGATGTTAAATTATACATCTGGTCTCGTTGAGATATTAAGTTGAGTATCATTAGCATAACAGTGGAAACTAATCCCCTATTTTCTAATAATATTACCAAGGGGCAACATGTATATTGAAAATAGCAGAGGACCTAATCCATCTATGAATATGTCATGTTCTATTGTGTCGAACGCAGCACTAAGATCAAGTAAAACTAGCAATGAGATGCAGCCTTGGTCTGACACAAGAAGCAAGTCATTTGTCATTTTAACAAGTGCAGTTTCTGTGCTATGGTGGGGCCTGAAACCTGACTGAAATTCTTCGTAGAGATCATTTCTCATTTTCATTTAGTATAATTTGACGTACTTAAATACTAAAATCTACAAAAATAGCTTATAAAAACTGTAAAATAACAACAACAACAAACAAATAAAAATGACAGAAACACAACAAAATGACTAAAACTAAAATTGAAGTGAAGAAAATATAAAATATAAAAATATAAACTAATTATACTATTAATATATACAGTATACATATATATATATATATATGTATATATACATTCATATGAATTCAGTTATATGACAGATATTTCCCTTAAACTGTCAATAGATACATTTTGTTAGCAACTTGTAAGTGACCTACTTTTTCATCAGAGTAGATTGTTGTTTGACTGTAGTTTAAGTCATTGAGAAATGCATTTCCAACCCATTTTACTTACATAATGTAACATGTTTCTGTGAAACAGGATATTAAAATAAGTAATGAGGTGGTAATTGGTTTTATCCATCATAAATCATTAGATCAAGAAAAATGTTCATTACAAACTAGAATCCAGGCAGGTGGTTGGAGGAGGGGGGAAAGTTAGTGGAGAAAGTTAGTACATTTTGATTAAAAATATAAATTTTAAAAAATATATTTGAACCCCACAAAAATAGCAAATGGCATGACACACACTATTGTACTGTAATTGTGGTATTTTTTACACATTAGTACTGGATGAGAAGAGAGAGAGAGACAGAGATGGAGGATTTTCATGGAGCCCTTACAGCTATAATGCATTAGAAATATCAGCTTACCGCATTAAAAATACAGCCCTGTCAGCATGTAGCTTTACATTAACACAGAAAAGCCATCTATCGCACAGCCTTTTTATCTAAAACAGCCTAATGTTTCAGTCTAATGGGAAACTGGCAGAGTCACATGCATAAATAAAGACCGAGGGATAAACACAGAGAAAATGTTTTTATTGCTCACAGGTTTCTCGTTCGTAACTTGGACGAGTTTTTACTCAGATGTATCTCAAAAAAGTCCTCACAAATGAGTCTCCATTTAATCTCAAAACTGTCTAGGAAACATATCTGAGATTTTAAAATGTGAGATTTTTCCGTCCTGTGGGGAGAGAGATATTAATGTATAAAATATTATCGGACAAAAAGATTTCATTCAGAACACATCATGTTAATTTCTATGTGCTTTATCTAATTAGTCGTTACAGAACATAAAACGCTTGAGCCTGAAGGATTTATGAATTTCATCACTGTATTACAGGATTTAGAATCTAAATAATGACACACACACACAGCATGTCACGGCGATGTAATTAGTGGCATTTGCGAAATGAGCTGATTATGTTAAACGGTGTTTAATGCGTTGGACGGAATGATTGCGTCTACAGTAATTATGGTCAAATGGTTTTATTACTGAACATTACTGTGTCACACACACACACACACACACACAGAGAAACTGAAACTGAGGAGAGCAAACAATTCATCACAGAATAAAAACACTAAACAGAATTTAGGTATATTAATATAAATAAAATAAATAATAAAAAATATGTTTGTGTTTAACAAATAAATATAACAGTTTTGGGCATGACAAATTAATTTTAAATATATTTTAAATATATATAATACATATTTCATTTTTGTATATATATGTTAAACATGTTTTGTCTTATTTTAAATAATCTGTTTTTATATTTCCATTCTTTCACTCTCTCTCTCTGGCCTTCAGAATGAAACGGGCTGTTCGTGCTGCTGCACTTTGACTTCTGTATGTAAATGAGCTCTATTCTGATTGGCTGACTGCTGTGTACCAGTATAGCTACACTGTTGCTCATCAGGGCGGGTCAAGTTGCTGCATATTGAATATGTGATGATATGTAAATGAGGGTGATCATATGTTAATAAGATTTTCCCCTATTTTTTTAATCCCCTCCAATCGCCCGAATGTAACGCCCACTTTTCAAAACCCAATCAATATCTATCTATCTATCTATCTATCTATCTATCTATTTATCTATCTATCTATCTGTATGTCTTTAATTTAGGGAATGTACAGGTGCATCTCAATAAATTAGAATGTCGTGGAAAAGTTCATTTATTTCAGTAATTCAACTCAAATTGTGAAACTCGTGTATTAAATAAATTCAATGCACTCAGTCTGTGTGCACTGAATTTATTTAATACACGAGTTTCACAATTTGAGTTGAATTACTGAAATAAATGAACTTTTCCACGACATTCTAATTTATTGAGATGCACCTGTATATGATCAGTCCAAATGGCAGTATACAGGAACTTAATTTAGTTTTACTTCACTTGGTAAATCATTTAAGAACAAAATTCTTCTTTAAAACAATGATCTAGCAAGAGGACATCGTCTTCTTGAAGGCAAGAAGCAGAAAAGTAAAAGGATGAATAATAATAAAAAAATTGAAAAAAGTGATTGTGTTATATTTTATATGTTGCATTAAATAGCATTAAATATATTTTTAAATATATATATTATATATATATATGTGTGTATTTATGATGATATCATGAAACCTAAAACCTTTGTGTGATATATATATATACTTTTTAAACTTTTTAAATAGTATTTATACTTATATTTTAAATATATATATATATA
>NW_015660885.1:211127-231965 GCF_001515625.1 Sinocyclocheilus rhinocerous
ATATAAATATATATTTATTTTTTAATTTTTTAATATTTAATGCTATTTAATGCAACATAAAATATAACACAATAACTTTTTTCTATTTTTTTTATTATTATTCATCCTTTTACTTTTCTGTTTTTAAATATATGTGTATGTGTGTGTGTGTGTTTGTGATGTCATGAGATCTAAACCCTTGAGATCTATGTGTGTTTGATAATGTTCTTGTGCTCAGTGTGTAGAGAGCAGTGAACGCTCTGTAGGGACCCTGTGAATCTGAACGCAACTTCTTTTCTCTCTGTTCTTCCCTCCATCCGTAGAAAGAGAGAGAGAGGGAGGCGGGGCAGTTCGAGGCTTTCTGCAGTAGGACGCTCTTTGAATAAAGAATAGATCTCACACACACACACACTGATGTGCGTCCTATTGTAGTGTGTGTGTGTGTGTGTGGTTCTGAGTGCAGAGACTCCGTCTGCATTCAGAGGGACCCTTATCTGTCTGCTTAATTCAGTTAGAGTGAAGCACATAAACTCGTTACACGCGCCACTTTAATTAACTGAAGTAGATAAGAGACTGAGTGTGCGAGCATTGTGCCTCCGTTTTGTTCTGTCATCTCTCCGAAGTTTGTGCGATAAAGATCATCCATCTATTGATTCTTCTGCACAACAAAAGATGAGAAAAGACAGACGCGCGCACAAACACGCACAGACAGCAGACCACAGATCAAAGCGCTGATGCTTTCTGATGCTTCAGGAGAGATTCCCTCTCCTTCTTCCTCCTCATCTTGCCTTTTATCTTACTGTATGTAACATGATCCCAATTTTTGAACATTTGATGATGGAGATTTATATCTTGGAAAGCTGTAAAATCTCATTTCAAACCATGCATTACACTACAGTGATTTTAACATGGTTGAGGGAGTAAAATCACGTTGAAGGTGGTAAAATCACAGTAAAATATGACATTTTGCTTTAATAAAACTGCTGAAATAGTAATAAGATAAAAAGTACACTATTTTTATTCATTTCAATCCATAATTTAAGTATTTCAATAAATAGTTACAATGTTTTATCATGAAAAAAAATCATAAACAATTCTTCCACCAGGTAATGTACTGGTGTGTCTCTAGTTCATTAGTCTAGATGTGGTTAAATAGCAATGAAGCAGAAAATGCATTAAAGCAGAAAATGCAGTCTATTTTATTATCTTCCAGTTGGAAGTGGAATTATTGATTTTAAAATATGTTATATATGGACACCTGTGAATATGCATCATTTGAATTCTATATATTTAAATATGCTAACACTATAATCATTATATGTCATATTTTTTGTAAATTATCAGTAATAATAATTTATGCTTTTAATCATAATGTTGTAATTTTAGTATTAATTATATATTATTATATCATGCATTAAAGCAGAAAATGCAGTCTTTTTTAATATCTTCCAGTTGGAAGTGGAATTATTGATTTTAAAATGTTATATATGGACACCTGTGAATATGCATCATTTGAATTCTATATATTTAAATATGCTAACACTATAATCATTATATGTCATATTTTTTGTAAATTATCAGTAATAATAATTTATGCTTTTAATCATAATGTTGTAATTTTAGTATTAATTATATATTATTATATCTTTCTTAATATTTTAAATTAGATTTTATTTTTTATTTTCCGTTTTAATTAATTTTATTATTTTTTTATATTTCTAAATAGTTTACATTTAGTTTTATTTCAGTTAGTTGCCAATGCAGCATTTCTTATTTTCGTTTAATTTAGGTCTTTCATCTAAAATGTATATTTTATATTATTTCAGATTCCAATTAACAAAAATGTTTTTTTAATAATTTTACACTGCATTTTATAAAACCAGTAAGCCACGAGGGGGTTATACAGTATGTCACAGTATTTTTACCACGGTAAAAGGCTGTTGTTTGGTCCAGGGTGAATTTTTGCTTAATTAAAAATACTAAGAAATTTTCTCTAATTAGCTGCAAATACCCAGTGAATCTACCTGGAAATGAAAAATACATAATCATCTATTCCACATCACCATGAGACAAAAACAGATCCATTAACACACACACACACACACACACACACCGTTAGTGTTATTTGAGCGGTGCTGGATGAAAACCCTGAAGGATGAAGAGAAAATTAGAGTTTGTATTATTCACTGTTGATTTGTCAAATGCTTTTTGTAGTTCCTCTTCCTGGAATAATCTTCCATTGTAAGTTCATTACTGTAAATGCAATTGGTTTGTTTGTTTTCTTAACTTGTACTGACCCTGAATCATTCCTTTAATCTGTATTGTATGTGTGTACTGTTGCACTGGTTGATATTCAGCAGGCGTGCAGTGTCTGTGATGACACTTCTGACTGAGGAGATGTGATTTGTGTGGTGGATTTCATCAGGAAAAGGCCTGAACCGCTTTGACAGTCAAGCTCTTTGTTCTGGTCTTTAAACTTCTGCACTACCTAGATTAGAATTTTTTATATATACGTTTCAATACTGAATTAATTACATTGAACATTATTTATTGAGCACTGGTGTTTTTATATTGCCGTTGCTTTCATTTTATCTGTTATTTTAGTATACTAGATTATTCGATTTTTTTCAGTTTTCATTTTAATTTTCAGTCATTTTGTTATGTGCTTTCTTCATTTTTAAATCATTTCTAAATAATTTTATTTTTTTACCATGCAAAAATGAAAAAAGAAGTCTTTAAAATAAGTCTGCTGCTTCAAGGCTGCATTTATTTGATTAAAAATACAGTAAAAACAGTGAAATATTACTACCATTTAAGTTTTCTATGTGAATATATGTTAAAATGTAATTGATTCCTGTGATCAAAGCTGAATTTTCAGCATCATTACTCCAGTCTTCAGTGTCACATGATCTTCAGAAATCATTCTAATATGCTGATTTGCTGCTCGAGAAACATTTCTGATTATTAGCAATGTTGAAAACAGTTGTCCTGCTTCATATTTTTGTGGAAACCGTGATTCATTTTATTTTTCAGGATTCACAGATGATTAGAAAGTTCAAAATAACAGCATTTATTTGTAACATTATTTTTTATAAATGCCTTTACTGTGACATTTAATGCATCCTTGCTGAATAAAATTTCCTTTCTTTCTTTCTTTAAATCTGGATGCTATGGATACTGAGCTCGTTGCAATCCACTCTGGGATGGCATTTTGCATGGGATAAATATGATGTTGCTTTAAAATGTAGTGATAAGAAAGCATTTTAGAAGGAAGCATGACGTCACCGTCTCCCTTTTGAACAGCCTTTGCATCTTAATTGCACCTAAGAAGCCTTAAGAAACGCTGTCTAGGTAGGAAGCACACTAGGTTTGTGTGTGTAATGGATAGAGAGGGAAGCTGAACAGAGACATGAAGATTATGCTAATTGAGAGTTTTAGCCAATTGCATTTTGTCCAGTCATAAAAAAATTGTTAATTATGAGCCAGTTTAAATGATGGACTGATGAATTATCTAATTAAGGCTGCAGAGTGACTGAAGACTCTCTCTCTGTGTGTGTGTGTTTAAGGTACCACCTAGTCAGCATTTTCCCCGCCATCTGGCAGGAACACAGGTGAGATCTGATTGAATAAAGCTAATGTGATAACCACACACACACACAGCAAGCCGAGATACTTTTTATTCACGTTAATCTAATCGAGTTTGCTTAGTGTTGAGGGAAATTCAAAACACACTCCCTGACACGTATTTATCGCCCACCAGGACGTCATAAACCATACAAATCCACTCAGTGGTCTCAATCAATAACCCGCTGCAAACGTATCTGAGTGGCTTCAGATGAGGTCCGATCTCTCACCTTCCCCCGCCGTTTGTCAGATTTATATCTAGCAGGAGATGCGACTCTATAAACGCGGGACAGAATTAGGCCTACCGCTGAGGTACACTTATCCTGCCGCACGCGCGTCTGCGTCTGCTTAGTTATCAAACCTCACCGCACCTCTGGCTGATCATAAATCACACAGAGACAATGATCTTGATGGGAAGATAAAAATGAACGAGTGTGGGGCTAAAAATAGCTTATAAACACGCACGCGCAGCTCTTGGGTCTGTATTAGTGATGTCCGGTTCGCGAACGAATCGTTCGATTTAACCGGTTCTTCTTAGTGAACCTGTTGAACCAGTTCACCCAATCGGACTGAATCGTTAGAAACGGTTTACGTCTCCTGTAAGCATTAATCCACAAATTACTTAAAGGGGTCATATGATGCAATTTCATTTTTTCCTTTCTCTTTGGAGTGTTACAAGCTCTTGGTGCATAAAGAAGATCTGTTGTATGCAATAAATTTGAGTTCTGTTTATACTTGCTACTAGTGTTGGGTCGTTCTTGAACGATTCGTTCATTTTGAACGAATCTTTAATGTGACTCGGGAGGAACGAGTCGTCTCGGGGAGTGATTCGTTCAGTCGCGCATGCGCAACATCCTATCTGTCACGTGATGAACGAACGACTCAAACCTGAAGACTTGTCAGATAAGAGGTGAGGTGAGCTAATCATAGACTGAAGACCCAGGTAAACAATGAATTAATCTTTTCTGTTTCTTATAGCAGTTTTGTATTGTTTGTAGTGTGATCAACGTTTGCGTTAGTAGACGTGTTAGGGAAGTAACACGTAACATTTTAATTGTATTTTGCTAAAATGAACGAAATGAACGAAATGACTCGAAAAAAGATTCGTTCATTTTGCTGAACGAGACTCAAAGGTCCGAGTCGGTAAAATGATCCGAACTTCCCATCACTACTTGCTACCGTGCAATAAAAGCTTAGGCCAGAAAGACGCACACTGGTCAATGCACTGCATGCTGTGGCGCTAATAAACCTCAGTACTCAAGGGGGCGATAGAGTTTCCTTCAAATGTCTGCCATTATTAATCCAGATGTTGCTATTCAGGTGATGGTTGTACCTGGAGAGAGATCTGCTAGCATTCCTACTCAGTGTTGCATGCTGCCATCTTTTTTATTTATTTTTTTATTTTTTAAAATAAAATAATCTTATATTTCCAAGCAATTATTTTTAACGGTATCTCATATTTCATAATTACGTAATTATTCATATATTTTATATAATTTGTTTATAATATAACATCACGTTTCATAATTACTTGATTCCAAATAATTATTCATATATTTTGATATTTTTAGAATCTCATATTTCACAATTCCATGTCATTATTTTGTTTCTATATTATTTTGTAATATAACTCTAATTTCCTAATTCCTAATTAATACCTAATTCATTTCTAAGTATTATTAATATATTTGTATATTATTTGTATAATATTTCACATTTTATAATGACTTAATTTCCAAATAATTATTAATATATTTTATATAATTTTTTTCAATAATATAATCCCATATTTCATAATTACTTGATTTACAAGTAATTATTATTATATTTTTTATATAATACACTTTTATAATATAATCTTATATTTATCATATTTCTTAATTTTCTTAATTTAATTTCCATGTCATTAATTTATTTTTTAAAACCTCTAATTTCTAGTATTATTAATATATCTAGTATTTATTAATATATCTAATATTTTAAGTATTATTAATATATTTGAATATTAATTATTTGTGAAATAATTCACATTTCATAATTACTTAATATCCAAATAATTATTCATATATTTTTTATATCACTTTTATCATTATAATCCCAAGTAATTACTCCTATTTTATTTTATAATGTATAATCTCATATCTGTTTATCCAACTAAAGCAAGACGGGGGACGGGATGGAAGTGTAATTTTCTTTAGTAGTGAATAAATTTCACACTTCACATGTCTTGCTAAAGGCTTCAGGAGCTTTAACCCATTATATAAATACAGACCAGACTTATCATGTGACTTCTGCCATAAAACCATCCTCCTACTACATGTTCTTTATGTGTTAAAAGAGAAGGAGCTCATGGCTGGATGCACACGATTCACTCTACAATGTCACAAAAACACATGCAGGTCATATGTTGCCTCAAAACCAAAAGAAAATAAATAAATCAATTATATTTTATGTAACACAAATGTAGCCTGCATTGTGTCATTATTTTCGTGGCAACTAAGCATATTTTCCCATGTAAAGCTTGTGTGCGTGCTGCTCTTTGTGAATAATTAGGAGTTTGCAGTTGTTCAATGCCACACTGGGTGTCTTTGTCATCCGCCGTCTTTGATTGTGATGTCGCCGCTGAGGAATCCCGTGGAATGTGGCAGAATGCTGCGGGAATCCAGGAATCATTCCAGACTGTCTGAGCGTTAACTCTTTCAGGACAATAGAGAGAGAGGGGGAGGATGTTAGAGCTAGATTTAAATCTTTTTATTTGATGAAGACGATTTTGAACAGTGCTTGAGCGTGCATGTCTCACCGCCACAATGTTAATGGTTGCTAGGGCGTTGCTATGCAATTCTGAATGTTATTACAGTATGCGTGTTGCAGGGTTGTTCTAATTGGCTGCTATGGTGTTGCAAGGTGGTTGCTGGGGTGTTCTGATTGTTTTCAGTTCTTTGCTTAGTGGTTGCTATAATGTTCTCAGGTGCATTGTTTTACGGTTACTAAAATGTTCTGGTTTCTGGTTTTCATTGCTTAATGGTTGCCAGGGTGTTGCTATGATGTTGCTAGGGTATTCTCAGTGGTTTTCAGTGTATTGCTTAATGGTTGCCAGGGTGTTGCTATGATGTTGCTAGGGTATTCTCAGTGGTTTTCAGTGTATTGCTTAATGGTTGCCAGGGTGTTGCTATGATGTTGCTAGGGTATTCTCAGTGGTTTTCAGTGTATTGCTTAATGGTTGCCAGGGTGTTGCTATGATGTTGCTAGGGTATTCTCAGTGGTTTTCAGTGTATTGCTTAATGGTTGCCAGGGTGTTGCTATGATGTTGCTAGGGTATTCTCAGTGGTTTTCAGTGTATTGCTTAGTGGTTGCCAGGGTGTTGCTATGATGTTGCTAGGGTATTCTCAGTGGTTTTCAGTGTATTGCTTAATGGTTGCCAGGGTGTTGCTATGATGTTGCTAGGGTATTCTCAGTGGTTTTCAGTGTATTGCTTAATGGTTGCCAGGGTGTTGCTATGATGTTGCTAGGGTATTCTCAGTGGTTTTCAGTGTATTGCTTAGTGGTTGCCAGGGTTTTGATATGATGTTGCTAAGGTGTTCTCAGGTGTATTGCTATGTGGTTACTAATAGTTCTGGTTGCTAGGGTGTTGCTATGCAGTTACTAAAATGTTTTGTTGCTAGTGCATTCTTAATGGTTTTGAGTGCATTGTTTAATGGTTACCAAGGTGTTGTTATGTAGTAACTAAAATGTTCTGGTTGCTAGGTTGTTCTTAGTTAGGGCATTCTTAGTTGTTTTCAGTGCATTGCTTAATGGTTGCCAGGATGTTGCAAAGATGTTCTTAAGTGCATTGCTGTGTGGTTATTGTTCTGGATGCTACGATGTTCTCAGTGGTTCCTAGGGTGTTCCGAGTGGTTTTCAGTGTATTGCTTTATGGTTGCCAGGGTGTTGCTATGATGTTGCTAAGCTGTTCTTAGGTGCGTTTGCTATGCGTTTACTGTTCTGGTTGCTAGGGTGTTCTGAGTGGTTTTCAGTGCATTGCTTAATGGTGCCAGGGTGTTGCTATGATGTTGTAAATCTGTTCTTAGGTGTGTTGCTATGCGGTTACTGTTCTGGTTGCTAGGGTGTTCTGAGTGGTTTTCAGTGCATTGCCTAAGGGTGCCAGGGTGTTGCTAAAGTGTTCTCAAGTGCACTGCTTTGTGGTTACTAAAATGTTCTTGTTGTTAGGGTGTTCTGAATGGTTTTCGGTGTATTGCGTAATGGTTGCCAGGGTGTTGCTATGATGTTGTAAAGCTGTCCTTAGGTTTGTTGCAATGCATTTACTGTTCTGGTTGCTAGGGTGTTCTGAGTGGTTTTCAGTGCATTGCTTAATGGTGCCAGGGTGTTGCTATGATGTTGTAAATCTGTTCTTAGGTGTGTTGCTATGCGGTTACTGTTCTGGTTGCTAGGGTGTTCTGAGTGGTTTTCAGTGCATTGCCTAAGGGTGCCAGGGTGTTGCTAAAGTGTTCTCAAGTGCACTGCTTTGTGGTTACTAAAATGTTCTTGTTGCTAGGGCGTTCTTAGTGATTTTCAGTGCATTGCTTAATAGTTGCTAGGGTGTTGCTATGATGTTGCTAAGCTGTTGCTATGTGGTTACTAAAATATTTTGCTTGCTAAGGAGTTCTGAGTGGTTTTCAGTGCATTGCTTAATGGTTGCCAGGATGTTGCTAATGTGTTGCTATGGGGTTACTAAAATGTTCTGGTTGCTAGGTTGTTCTCAGTGGTTGTTAGGCTTAAGTAAAAATAGACTGATTTAAGGAATTATTCATGTTTGAAGCATAAACACTGTGGGATGTTTAATACGTAGTGTTGGAAACATAAGTATGAGCAAAAAGCATTAAAAATGACACGTGTAACTCCTAGATAAAACACTCATTAGATGTGTTGTCCATTAGTGTAGCCGTGCAAACGTGTGTTTAGCGCAAAGGGAGAATATAAACAGGCCGTTTCCTGTACAAACACATTTAGATAAACTGTGTGTGAGAGAGAGAAATACAAAGACATGAAGATAAACATCAGGATGTACGCTAGAGTTTCTGTGTCAACACTATGAACACTGGCCCTGGTTACCCACAACACCTCACACACACACCTCACACATAGCGTCCCTCAGGAGGTAAATCGTGACACACCCTGAGCTCAGAACAGGACCGGGCCGGGAAAAGCGGGCACAGTCTGGATCAGACCAGCTTTATTACTCTCACTCAGGCGTAGACCTGACTATGCACTTTATGAATTCATAGTCTCTAATCTAATTGTTAATGCTTAATTCTATTCAAAGTTTGAATTGCATGAGATTTATGCTTTAAGGGAATGTATACATGACCAACGCAATGCATTTTATGCATCCAAATTTTAGGATTTTGTAAGTTATTCATTTGAATTGTTTGTTACTTTGAGTTTACGTATAACATGTCCTCTTTGGAAATGACTATAAATGCTTACAAGTTCAGAAAGTGCAAATATTTCTGTATGCATTGAGAACCTAAAAGACATCTGACAAAGTGTGCAATACAAAACATACTATCCCACAATGCATTGCGCTCAACTTGACCTTCCATTTCCAGTGACAAATGAGCAGTACTGTAATTTTAAAATCAAGAAATTTTACATAGAATTAAAAATGCCAAATAATTTAATCCTTATCTAATTATGTAACGACTGATGATAATTTTTTTTTTTTTTTTATTAAAAAAATATTGCTTTCAAACTTTAACAGAAAACTGCAGACCAACATATGTGAATTTTGAGATGATAATTTTTCTTTCTTTTTTTTTTTATAAATATTTTGAAATAAATATTACATTCAAACTGTAACAGAACATTGCAGGCCAAAATATGTGAATTCTGAGTTGATAATTGGTTGAGATCACGTGACAAAAGCATATATAAGCAACAGTATACTGCTGTTTGAATCGTTTATCGTTGTATAGTGCGTATTTCACATACTATTTAAGTAGTATGCAGTATACAGTGTAGAAAGTACTACTGGTAAGTTATTATTCCATAGCAAACACAGCCAATAATTCAGATCCCAGAGCGGAAATGACCTCATCTGATAAGGTGCAATTGTTCATGAGGAAGCCCTGAAGTAAGCACTTATCTATATTTCTTCCCATTAGACTTTATAAACACTCTTATAATTCACTGGGAAAGAGTTTGAACACTGAATTCAAGTCATGGCCTGCAGTTTGCTGAATGTTTGAATCCCGTGCGTACCGCCGCGCTTGTTGTTTCTCCTCAGGGAAACTCAAAACTTTCCTTGCTGGCGAAACAAACAGGAAAAGAGTGGCAGCGTTACGCACCGAGGGAAAGTATTCCAGCAAACACTCAGTAAAACGCGCCCCACGGGCGTTATTTCCTCGTCCTGACTGGATGAAGGGGGTCCAGCCCTCCTGGGCTTCCTTTCTTTCTCCTTCCATCTCTCAGCAGCGCACCAACCCGATCTTTCAGCAGGAGTTTGATGTGTGAACTCTGGGAATCCCTCGGCACCGCACGCGTTATTGTTGCCAAGACACTTTTCTCGCGTCCTCGGGTTTCCGTAAATGTTCAAGGAATGGAAAATATTCTCTTGGAATTATAAGCTCGGGGTCAAACGGGACACAAGCAGATAAAGTCGGAGGTGTTGGATTCCGCGGCTTGGTTTATATGAACCTGTTCTCCGGATCTGCGGACGCGCCTCGGCATCGCACGCGTTATTGTTGCCGAGACACTTTTCTCGCGTCCTCGGGTTTCCGTAAATGTTAAAGGAATGGATAATATTCTCTTGGAATTATAAGCTCGGGGTCAAACGGGACACAAGCAGATAAAGTCGGAGGTGTTGGATTCCGCGGCTTGGTTTATATGAACCTGTTCTCCGGATCTGCGGACGCGCTGCGCTGCGGTGGAAACTCTGGGTCCATGTGGCGCTTCTGGATCACGCATCAGCGGACGGTTCGGTTCCAAATCATGTGGCTGCTCGTGTGCTCCTTCATGGCGGTGCTGAGCGGTGAGAATTACGCCACACAGGCCCAGGTGATGTCCTCCAAAGCGCTGAGGGCTCCAAACACCCGCAGCAATGGTGAGTTTGGAAGATTCAGTGACTCCAAAAGTATTAGGACCATTAGAAATGTCAACGCGAGTGTCATCTGAGCTCAAAAGCTTCCATTTTCATCCTTTTTAAAGTCTCACTGTCTTATTAATCAACTTTTTAGTGCACGTATGAAGTCTCAAGTTCACAGGTGTCCTAGTTAGCAGGTGTAGTGGTTCATCACATTAACTATCAATATGTTCTAGTATCCCGCTAACCATGTATGTTCTAAGAACGTTTTACTAACGTAAACAAGTAGTAACATTCCACTAACATTTGTTCATAACTTTGAGAGAACCTTGCCAAAACGTTAAGGAAGTTCTGAGAATTTCTATGTTAGCTGTTTAACCAAGCACCAAGTGGCTTTTTGGATTCATTTTCAACACTGTTTTATCATTTCAAACCATGCAAAACTGTTTGCTTTGTGTTTTGCTTGTAAAAAGTGCTTGTGCTGTCTGTGTTTACAATAAATGTCACTTGTATTTTATGATCTAATGCAGTGACATTCAGACATTTTCTAGCTAAAATACTTTGACAGCAGTGGCTTAAAATTCATTGCAAAACGCTTCAGACAAGTGCCATGAGTTCAGCTCAGAACTCTTGCCTTGATATTTTGTGATTTCATGAATGACATTCAGACTTTTTGAAGTGCTGCAAATGCTTTCTGTGGTCACTGTGGATGTGAACGGGCATGAATGTTCCTCAGTTTTGGTTGATGTGGTGATCAGCTGAAGCGTGTTATGACAGGTCTGCAGCTCTCTGATCGTCTCTGCTCATGTCACATGCCTGATCTCTTCTCTGCACTGAGTTAATGTGATGGGAGGATACTTAACCAGTTCCTGTATTCCTGTAGCAGTAGTAAACCGTAGAGTATGATGCTAGCGACACAAGGTCACGGGTTCGATTCCCAGGGAATGCATGTACTGATGAAAAGCTTGGGTGCTTTTGATAAAAGCATCTGGCAAATGCATAAATGTAAATGTTCACAAGTTTAACCACAGATTAGACTTTGGTTGTGTCAAAAATATGATAATGTAAATTATTAATATTTGATCTGATTTTTTGGAACCTTTGAGGTCAGCTGTGTATGTGTGTGTGTGTGTGTGTGTGTTAGTTCCCCAACAGTTGTTGACCAGTAAAATAGATTTTTCCAACATTATGATTTTTACTATTTGGAATTTGTTTTGGAATTTATTTAATATATTATCAATAATTTATGGTTCATTTAAATAGTCTTGCAGTGCATAATTTGTAGTTTGTACTTTTTAATAATTCACTTGTTGCACTGCAAGACTATTTAAATAAACCATAAATTATTGATAATATATTCTAAGTAGTATCTGAATCTGTTTTTATTTTAGTACCACAAGATGTTGTTTTGGCAACTAGCTAAAATAAAATGAAATTTCAAGTAACAAAAAATGTATTTATTTCTTTTATGGGTTTATTTTTTTAACTATAATAACCCTGCTCTCAATTAATGAGACCTTAAAAATTGCATGCAATCAGTTTATTTTAGTACCATTGAGATATAGTTTTTATTTTTATTTTTTTGTATTTTCTGTTTTCATTTTAATTTGTTAAAATATTAAGAATTTTGTTGTGTGTTTTTGACATTTTTACCTTGAAGGGAACTGTCTGCATATGCCTGATGAAGGTCATAGAACTGAGACGTTGTGAATAAATCTATTTTTGATACATTTGCAATACATTACGGATTATGTGCAGGATTTCTTCTTCTTCTTCTTTTTTGTTTGCTGCTTTGTTTGACCTGTTTTTGATCGTTTATCCTACGCACCTATCGATCGCCTACAGGTGTGCGAGGGTAATTGTTGATTGACGTTTTTAGCTTAAAAATTGCATGCATAATTCTTTGAATGAATAAAAAATTGAAAGATTTAGGAAATGTTTAAATAGTTGTACTTGAAGCAAGTCACACCATTTGACGTGTCAACTACCCTTGTACAGATGTGCGCGTGTTTTTTGTGATGTGGCTGCTGTGTTTGACAGAACTGTTGAGCAGTGGACGATGAGATGGAGAGTGTGTGTGTGTGTGTGTGTTGTAAAACAGCTGAAATATGGTTATTTTAGGGCAATGAGTCACAGGGTGTCCCGGTTCACACCCAGCCATCAGTGATGAGGAATCTGGCATGGGATTCCCCACAACACAGACACACACACACACACACACACACTTCTTGGATTGTGGAAGGAATTGTTGTTCCTGTTTCATTGTGTGTGTGTGCGTTTTGTAGGTGGTCTGATATTGTATGTGTATATGAACAAAAAAAGTCCTTCACAAGGTGTTTCCGTTTAGACGTGTGTGTGTGTGTGTGCGGCAGCCTGTTTTCTGTCATTTTTACATGCAGACAGGAAGATGCGTCTTTACTCAGCATTTTTCTGTCTGTATCTCACACACAGCTGTCTGCTAGCACACATTCATCGTTTCTAACAGAAGACACATCAGGCTCCAGTTATTCACAGTGCGTGTCTGTGTGTGTGATGAATGACTCCATGACTGTAAAACTAGTTGACAGACACATAATGACAGAGCCCTCAGTCGCAGATCTGTGTGATTAAGTCGTTTGATCTCTGTGTGTGTGTGTGTGTGTGTGTGTGTGTGTCAGGGTGGGCATGTTTCAGCACTGGGTGTTTCATGTCCATTAGCTCAGTGTTTCCCTCATGAAATCAGACATCTGTGAGCTGCATCATGTCTGTATGACGACACGCATCTCTTATTCCCATTACATCTGTGATTTTAGAGCATGCAAACGACTTCTTATTTTAGAAACAATGGTGTTAATTAGGGAAAAAAATAGATCAAATACTAAGCACTGCAGAATTTGATTGCCTGTCTTTCACAATGTTTTGCAAATCCCCATTTATATTCCCAGCTGTCTGAGAACGTCACTTTATTTGATAAAAAAATAAAAAAATGCAATGTTTTGTTGTGAAGGAATTGTTGTATTTTCATGTGATTCCATTTTAAAAGCCAGATTAAATTCAAGTTTAACGAATTCATTTGATTACCACAGTTTTTGATGATAAATTTATAGTAATTTGTAAAACGCAGAATCCAGAAAAATTAAAACAGAATTTGTGAAAAATAATATAGATTTAATCTATTATTGATAGATGATAGCCCTATTTTTGTTGAAAAAATTTAACATTTTGTTATTCAATTATTCATGAACCCATTTGATTAAGTTTTTTAAGATAAATTTGTTTTACATCATAAAACACAGAATTAAAAATAAAAATAAAAATAAAACAATGTGTACTGTAATACTGTAAAAAAATTAAATCATTAAATTGGTAAAGTTTTATGAATTCATTTAATTACCCAAGGTTTTGGTGATATATCTGTATAAAATCATAAAGCACAGACTCTAAAAAATAAAACACAATTTGTGGAAAAAATAAAAAGGGCTTTTTTAAGGTTACATTTTTATTTAAATTTTTAGATTTAAATTTTTTTATTTAAATTAAAGTTTTATAAATGTTTTAAATGAAAAATTGTTAAACAATGTAGAAAATAGATTTTGTGAAAAATATAAGGGAATTTGCAAAAATGTGTAAATTTATTAAAGGATTAAAGTTTTATAAGTTCATATAAATAAAAATCACATTTTTGGTCATATACAGTACAGTATATTAAAAACACACACACACACACACACACACACACACAAAACACAGAATCCAGAAAAATTAAAACAGAATTGTGAAGGGAAAAAAATTATAGGGCGGAATTCAGAAAAATGTCAATAGAAAACACAGAATTTAAGAAAAAATAAAAATGGAATTTGGAAACAAAAATTATATATTTTTTTAGGCCTCTTCCAAGTTATTGCATGCGTTGCTAGCAAGGAGAAAACCGTCAATTAGCATTCCCATTCGTTGAAATGGCAGTTGCTCAGGTAGCGTGGATGTACAGTATGCAACCTTGTTTTAATAAAATGCCATGTGACTAAAACACAAGGGGTGGAGGATCAGGAGTGTGTGTGTAAAGGACAGAAAGAGAAGAAACGGAGAGATGAGATGTCAGAACGGATGTGTTTAGTGGATGTGAGTGTGTGTTAATAAGAGCTGGCTGGAGTGTTGAAGGCTTGGGTTTCATTACGCTGCAGTTGAGCACTAATTGATTTACTTTCTCACAAGTGATGCCCTGTGTGTGTGTGTGTGTGTGTGTTGTTAACACTCTCCACATACTGGGAAGGATCTGATCAGGAATACAAAAATAATGAAATGCACAAACGCTTCATTATCTGTGTTGAACATGTGTTCTGGAGGCTTGTTTCCTGTGAGTTTTTATTTTTGCAGTAATATGTTTGTACTCTTCTTCAACATCAATGCCTTGTAAGGGGTATAAACAGCCACTTAAACTCTTTCCTTTCCCAAATCCTCCCAGGAACACGGCGGTTTGTGTTTGTCGTAATATAATTAATGCAGGAAAGTGAAAACATACTGCAAAGTGATTCAAAGTCAATCAATAAGAGCATATTGTTTATGTTAGTTTACAGTATCTCAAACAGTACAGTATTATCTCAATAGCAAACTCTGTACAGTCAAATAGGTTATTTTAAAAAGTAAACAGACTTCTGAACAGCAAAATAATTGTGAACTTGAAATTAATTAAATATAATACTCGGTTTATTGCATAAATTTGTGGTTTGGCTAAATCAATAATTATTTTATAATATCATTGCACCTGCTGCACCCATGGTACGGCAGCAAAGTTCCTTGATTATTACGCCGGAATGAGAGTAAAAAAAAAAGTGGAGTGTTCCTTTAAAACAAGATTATGTATTATGTAAGGCAAGTATTATGTTATTAAATCTTAAAATACATCAAAATAATCATTAAAAATATATATTTAAACAGAATTGACTGGTAATGGAGACATGGCAGCAGATACAGGAGTCTGTTAATTCTTCACAATAAATTCTGATGGAACATCTGGTTGCTGTGGATACAAGAACAAAGGTTCCAATAGAATATTAGTGCACTAATAAACTGAGACGAGTGTGCTGATATAACGTGTGGCTCTAGACGTCCAGGAATAGATTCTGCTTTGGGTTCCAACTGTGTAACAGTTTCAGCATGATCTCTCACTCAAGCACAGAGCAGCACGCGAGGTGAGAGAAACTACAAATAGATGGACACACACACACACACACACACACACACGTCCTCAGGGTGGGAGTGTGTCGTGTCTTGATGCTTCTGTAAGTTCAGCTGAAACGGTCTGACAGCAGGGTAACACACACACACACACACACACACACTATCGGCCTAGAAAATTACAACTTTTCATTTTCCGTCAGTCTTAGTACACGATGTAACTACAGAAGAGTCAAGTTTTAAATAGGAAAAATATAGAAATTTTCATTTTTGAGCGAGATGCTAACGGTCTAATCAGATTCAATGATCTATGCTAAGCTAAGCTAAAAGTGTTACCGCCAGACCCGGAGATCGACTGAATGGATTCGAAAACGGTAAAACTCAACTGTTTAACTCTAGGGGAGATGGAAAATTAGCCTATTTTCAAAAAAAAGTGGAGTGTTCCTTTAAGACAAGATTATGTATTATGTAAGGCAAGTATTATGTTATTAAATCTTAAAATACATCAAAATAATCATTAAAAATATATATTTAAACAGAATTGACTGGTAATGGAGACATGGCAGCAGATACAGGAGTCTGTTAATTCTTCACAATAAATTCTGATGGAACATCTGGTTGCTGTGGATACAAGAACAAAGGTTCCAATAGAATATTAGTGCACTAATAAACTGAGACGAGTGTGCTGATATAACGTGTGGCTCTAGACGTCCAGGAATAGATTCTGCTTTGGGTTCCAACTGTGTAACAGTTTCAGCATGATCTCTCACTCAAGCACAGAGCAGCACGCGAGGTGAGAGAAACTACAAATAGATGGACACACACACACACACACACACACACACGTCCTCAGTGCAGGTATGTGTCGTGTCTTGATGCTTCTGTAAGTTCAGCTGAAACGGTCTGACAGCAGGGTAACACACACACACACACACACACACACTGATGAGTCATAAAGCTTTATGCCCGTGTTTGACCTCTGACCTCTATCTGTCTATAGAAACACATGCTTTCTGAACTCCTGTCCTAGGAAATTCTTCATGTCTTCAGATGGATTTATCTGTAGAGAAATGTCATATTTCACCCCAAAATAAAAAGAAAGAAAAATCGAAAGAAAGAGAAAATATATTTTGCATAATTTTAATGGCCATTTTGCTTACGAAATTTTTTTTTTCTTTAGTGTATTTTTCTTTTATTTCTTTTTTCTTTTTTCTTTTATTTTTCTTTTCTTTTTTTATTCTGTTTTTTTATATTTTGTGTTATTTTGTTATATATTTTGTATTATTTTATATTATTTTTTTTATTTTAGATTTAGTTAGTTAGGCATTTATTGATTGAAATGTGACCTGGGCAAGATGGAAGAATAAAATTGTTGTTCACTCTTGGCATCTAGCTCTGAAAATTGAAATGTGCCGTTGTTGAAATATTGAGAGAAAGAAACAGAGACCGAACATGAGAGAAATTAGCTAATGTTTTTATGAACTGGACAGATGCATAGGTTATTACTGTTTAGTTCTTGTTGAAACGTCTGTTGAATGGTGAAATGTTTTCCACCGTCATGAGATTATATTTGATACTTGTGGAAGAGTTTCCCTTGTTTTTCCTACAGCCACTGATGGTCTCTATCATAGTATTGTTTGAATGGGTTATTTTTATGTAAGTATGTTACTGTGGTATCAACTTGACCCTAAATGGCACATTAAAACACAATGAACTGTGACTGATCGCTTTATATATCAGTTAAATGGTCTCTTCCCGTCTAAGTGGGCAGTTCTTGACCAGAATAACCTTCATTGTGGGACACACACACACAGACACACAGAGTCAGGCATTATCTCGCACATGAATGCAAGTCTAGATTTGTTTTATTTTTTTCTCCGATCATCAGAGATGGCGAAATATGTCTGTAAAACACTTCAATAGACTATTACACACACACACACACACACACACACACACACACACGTTTTGATGTTGTAAAATGAGATAAATTTATTATAAATTCTGACTGCAATGAAAGACTCATTCATTACAGACCAAATTCTTTTGACTAATTCCAAGGCACACAATTGGCAACCCCATAATGCATTGCAACAAGCTCAGTAAAAGCAGTCCATACAGGATGGTAGAGAGTGTTATTTTAGTAATATTTGTATATTATTATTATTATATAGTTTTATTAATATTTTGAACTAGCTTTTTTAGTTTTTATACTAATTCGTTTAATTAAACCTAATTAGTATATAACATAATATATTTCAGTTTTATGTTTAGTTCAGTCTTAGTTTTTATTTATTTCCAATTAGAATTTTTAGTGCTTCAATTTAAACTTATTTCAGTTAGTTGCCAATGCAGCATTTTTAATTTTCATTTAATTTAAATTTGTGAATATATTTTTTTTTTCATTTCGCCTTCATTTTAATTAACTAAAATATTTTTGGATAGTTTTTAGTTAACAGTAATACCATTGAGCAGACAAAAGCTAGAGAGATTATAATATATAGTTGTAATTCACTTAATACAAGAGCTATATGATAAAACAAAATACATTTATTTAAAATTTGACCATATACCTAATGAAATATACTTGCAATTCACTTAATAGGGAAACTGTGTGTGTGTGAACGCTGTGGTGGTGCTGAGTCAAGGAGCTTTTGGAAATGAAAACATCAGCATGGATGCATCATTTTGACATCGGATCAGGTCATCATCAATGTCGTCACTTTCGATTAGTGTATCATGAATTCCTAGTTTTCTTTACAGCGATCCGATGTGCTCATTGGTCTGATTTAAAGATTCATGAACTGTCACTATATCTTTGTTTTCCTGTTGCATAACATCTGCTATTTTTAATATTTTACTTTTGTGGGCTAAAAGCATGCCTGTCTTTTTCTATAGACCTGTCGCCATTTACTTCTCTTGTGTTACTCATGTTTGTGTGTGTTTGTGTTCTGTCAGAGATTCTGTGGTCCATTTCAGTGAACTCGGTTCAGGTATTAAGCTCAAATTCTAAAAGTGAATTGATTGTTGTCGAAAGGGATTTCAGGTTATTTCCTTTTAATCAGATGTTAATTCAGTTCACTTTTCTGAAGAGAATCAAAAGTGAATCATCAAGTCAGTTCAGATCACTTCACAAATTCATTTCAGAATTCGAAAGGAATTAAGCTCTTTTTCTGAAGAGAAGAAAGTTCGGTTCTTTTTTCTGAACAGAATCAAAGTGACTTTAGTTATTTTCCTGAAGAGAATTAAAAATGATTTAGGTTGTTTTTTGGGAGAGAATCAGAAGTGAATTCGGATCACTTCACTTCACAGAGCATCAGATGTAAATTTGCGCCACTTCGTGAACAGAATTACAAGTTCTTATTATAATAAAATTTAGCATATTATGAAGTTATTTCTTCTGAAGAGAATCAAAAGTGACTTTAGCTCTTTTCCTGAAGAGAAATAGAAGTGGATTTAGATCATTTCCGAAATAGCATCAGAAGTAAATAAACATCACTTCCTGAACACGATTAAATCATTTGAAACAGAAGTAGGCTAAATTTAGTTTGCTTTTGGATCTGAAGAGAATCTAAAATGTTTATTTTGGGGAAAAGAATCCGAAGTGAATTCTGTTATTTTTCTGAAGTGAATTAGAAGTCAATTCAGATCATTCCCCAAAGAGCATCATAAATAAACATCACTTAGAAGTCTCTTTTTATTTTGTAAAGAGAATCAGAAGTGAATTTAGTTTGTTTTGGATGTAAATAGAATCTAAAGTGACTTAAGTTCTTTTTCTGAGAAAAAAAAGAGAGACGTGAATTGGGTTAGTTTCCTGAGGAGAATCAAAAATTAATTCAAATAACTTCACAACGAGCATCAGAAGTAACTTCACTTCCTAAACAGAATTAGAAGTGACTTAATTAATTTTTGTGAAGACAATTTTGAAGCAAATTCGTTTGCTATGGATCTAAGTGATTTTAGTTTGCTTCCTCAAGAGAATTAGAAGTTAATTGGTCTATTTTCCTGAAGAGAATTAGATTTTTGAACTGAACCGAACTGAACTGGGATGAACTGAAATGAAACAGATTCTAACCTTTATGTGTTGTATTTGTGTATATCTGTGTGTGTTTGTTTGTCTCCGAGAGTAACACACTAACCTGTCCGAGTTGTGACCAGTAACAGACAGCAATCGCCTCACAGACTTGTACCGGAAGGAAGAGGTCATAATGGTCAAAGGCGGAGGTCATGTCCAGAGCCCGCGCTTCCCCAGCTCTTACCCCCGCAACCTGCTGTTGTCATGGAAACTGCTCTCACCGCCCCACACATGCATCCTGCTGGAATTCGATGCTCAGTTTGGACTGGAGGAGGCAGAGAATGGAGTCTGCAGGTGAGGGCGGAGCTTCAGAATGGATGAGTACTTGAATAATGAATCAGATCTATTTAAGACTTTTAAGTGGAGGCCGAGAAAAATGGTAGTCTGCAGGTGAGGGCGGAGCTTCGGATGCTTGAGTTTATGAATAATGAATTACACCAATTTAAGAGTTTTGAGTAGAGGCGGAGAATGGAGTTTTCAGGTGAAAGTGGAGCTTCAGAATGAATGAATACATGAATAAAGAATTAGATCTATTTAAGACTTAAGTGTAGGTGAAGAATGGAGTCTGAAGGTTAGGGCGGAGCTTAGGAATGGATGAGTTCATGAATAATGAATTAGATCTGTTTAAACTGTTGAGAAAGTGTCACTTTGACTCTTGGGGTTGGTCTATATCAGTGGTACTCATTGCGCGGCTCGCGAGCCTTATGCGGCTCGCCAAGCTTTAATTTGTGGCACGCATGGCAGATGGCAGTAAATAATGTGATGATATGATCAATACAGATATTTAATAAGAACAAGCAGGGCTATAACTAAGCCATTAAAAAAACTCATACCGTGTCTACACCGGACGCGAGCGTCGTGGTGCGATGCGAGAAAAGACAATAGAACCCATTATAATTCTGGCCCTATGATTTCTGCGATGCGGAAAACGCAGACGGAATCGCGGAAT
>NW_015660885.1:232417-236036 GCF_001515625.1 Sinocyclocheilus rhinocerous
GGTTCTGTAATCAGCGGTAAATCTCCATCACGTGCGGGCTTTCACATTGAGCAGCATTAGCTACACAGAGCCGTTGTTCACTGACGAGCTGCGCAAAACCACGTTCAAAATCGCACGATTTTTTGCGCAGCTCGTCAGTGAACAACGGCTCTGTGTAGTAAATGCTGCTCAATCTGAAAGCACGCAGGTGATGGAGATTTACCGCTGATTACAGAAGCGGCTTTACTGACAAGATGCGCATTAAATATCGCATGCGATTTATCGTGTAGCCCTACTTTGCAGTAAAAGTGGCCCTCCTATTAACTTTGTCCTATAAGTGCGGCTCTCGTGAAAAAAATAGTGAAGAACACTGGTCTATATAGTAAATATTGAACAGTTTAACAAGCATCTAAACCTAAAGCCCTTAACAATGCTATAAATCTGATTAATTCATAGATATGTTGATCCAGGAGCTCCAGGCGCATGTCCTACATGGTTAAATCATGTTGTAACACGTGGTAGAGAATAACAGGTTTGGTTCTCAGATTCGTGTGGTTCTCATTCTGCACTTCTGGGCTAGAAATAAAGGCCTGAAGAGTTAAAACATGATATGAATATTTAATGAGCAGAAAGCCAATCAGAGCGAGGATCTGACCGCAGCGTGTGGGGAGTGACTCTCGGGTTACGGGTTTGTCCTTGAGGTTAGAGGTTTTACTGTGAATCTGATACTTTATAAAGACCCTTGAGACATCGGGTCTAAAAATAAAGCAGGAAAAAACAGATGAGAGATGAGATGAATTTAGAGGATGAGAAAGAGGCATGAAGTGAAACGAGGACAGGAAAGAAACTTAATGTATTATATACATTTCTGTGTAATATTGAATCATTTATATGATATAGATAAAAGCATGATGTCACATCACATTACCAATTACTGCATTTGCTGTTTATGGATGTACCCTGTACCAGGGCTGTTATTATAAACTAAAACTATGAGTCTTTTTGTTATAAAGCTGAAATAAAACAAAATCTAAATATTAGATGAAGAACTTTAATTAGAATAAATTAGAAATGTTGCACTGGCAACAAACTAAGTTCAAGTTGATGTAATAAAATTACTAAAACTGAAATATAAACAAATGAAAGCTAAATAGAAAAAATAAAAAACTAATAAAACCTACAAAAGCACACAACAAAATTACTAAAACTAAAATTGAAACTGAACTTAAAATATAAAAATAACAGCTAATTCAAAATATAAATAAGTACTATAATAGCTTATACATAATACTAAAATATGCAGTTGTGAGAAATCACTTCAGATATTATAATCATATGAATTTTGATATTTGAGGAACAGAATCAAAGCATCTGCAGATCAGGTGTAAATGCTTTACCTGTGCAGGTGATGCACTGATAGATGTGTGTGTGTGTGTGTGTGTGTTGCAGGTATGATTATGTGGAAGTGGAGGATATTTCTGAAACCAGCACCATCATCTGGGGCCGCTGGTGCGGTCAGAGAGCTCCGTCACGGATCACATCCAAAACAAACCTCATCAAAATCACCTTCAAATCGGATGATTACTTCGTAGCAAAACCAGGATTCAAAATCTGCTATTCACTGCTGGTGAGTTTCACTGCTGGTTGCATTACGGCACATTAACCTCCTGTATGGAACATTTGCATAAGAATTTCACATTAAACTGTGTATTTTTTGTTTAATCACATGTTCGGGGTGAGTACAATTTTATTTTACATTTTTTTTGTTTCTTGAGCAGCAAATCAGCATATTAGAATGATTTCTGAAGATCATGTGACACTGAAGACTGGAGTAATGATGCTGAAAATTCAGCTTTGATCACAGAAATAAATGACATTTTATAATATATTTACATAGAAAACACTTGTTTGAAATTACTCTTTTTACTGTATTTTTTTTAAACAAAGAAACTCAGCCTTAATGGGCAGAAGAGTAAAAAATCTTACCAACCCAGAGCATAATATAAAATATTACACACACACACAAAAATCATGTAAAATTAATAGTTGGTCTAGAACAAGAACTATCCATTTTTTATATCAGGTTTATTTACTGTAGCTTTTGTGCACATGCTAAAAAGCGGATGCTAGCGGATGGTGGAACGATAGCAGATGGTGTGAGAAATATTTTACAACATTTATTGGGACTAAAGCCATCCTGCTTTACGACTGCCTCGTGGCTTTTTTCTCCACACTGGCCAAAATGGCAATAATCTGCTGCTAGCTGTCAGCATAAATATGCAATATGTTTTCTCTCTGTGTAAATCTGTAATTTGTACATTTCCATCATTTCCATGTTGGGAAACAGAGACACATGCACTGGACATGAATGTGATGACATTTCATATTAAGCATTTATATTTTACTGGGCTTTGTGCAAAACTCACTGGCACAATGCTAAGGAGCTATGGATGGTTGCCAGGGTGTTGCTAAGCGGTTGCTAGGGTGTTCTGTGTGGTTACTAGGTGGCTTCTTCTTAAAGTTTTACAGCTTCTTAACTGAAATGCTTTTTTACCTTAGATGAACTTACAAAAGTTTGGCTTAAGACATTTGTTTCTAAGCCAGACGACTGCCTCGTGGCTTTTTTCTCCACACTGGCCAAAACGGCAATAATCTGCTGCTAGCTGTCAGCATAAATATGCAATATGTTTTCTCTCTGTGTAAATCTGTAAATTTGTACATTTCCATCATTTCCATGTTGGGAAACAGAGACACATGCACTGGACATGAATGTGATGACATTTCATATTAAGCATTTATATTTTACTGGGTTTTGTGCAAAACTCACTGGCACAATGCTAAGGAGCTATGGATGGTTGCCAGGGTGTTGCTAAGCGGTTGCTAGGGTGTTCTGTGTGGTTACTAGGTGGCTTCTTCTTAAAGTTTTACAGCTTCTTAACTGAAATGCTTTTTTACCTTAGATGAACTTACAAAAGTTTGGCTTAAGACATTTGTTTCTAAGCCAGAATAAGACCGACAAAGAGAGAAAAGAGGTGTGAGCGACGATACAAGAAAGTGAGAGACTGTGAGACTGAAGTGAGTGTTCGGTGTGAACGTGTGAGCGTGTTACTGCGGTAAAAACACTGATCTAATGAGGAAAGATCCACCCTGAATTGTCTGAGTTTAGTTCTGTCTTTATCACATGTACATGGAAAAACTGTATAATGAGAAATGACAGCTAACAACATGTTTTGACTTTGTTCTTGTTGAAATCAGTGTAAAATTTTCCAGAATCACACACTCCTTAAAGGAATAGTTCACCCAAAAAAGAAAATTTGCTGAAAATGTACTCGCTCTCAGGCCATCCAATATGTAGATGAGTTTGTTTCTTCATCAGATCTGGAGAAATGTAGCATTGCATCAGTGTCTCAGCAATGGATGCTCTGCAGTGAATGGGTGCCGTCAGAATGAGAGTCCAAACAGCTGATAAAAACATCACAATAATCCACAAGTAATCCACACCACTCCAGTCCATCAGTTAACATCTAGAGAAGACAAAAGCTGAAACAAATCCAGCATTAAGACGTTTTTAACTAAAATACATTGAGTCCATAATCCATAATAACGCTTCCTCCAGTGAAAAAGTCCATCTCCTGTTGTC
>NW_015660885.1:236585-246392 GCF_001515625.1 Sinocyclocheilus rhinocerous
CAGGCGCTTTTTTTTTTTCCATTTTACATAATTACAGATCCTACAGTGAAATTGTGTTATGTTTGATTTATGTCTTTTAAAGCTCTATATGTCCTAGTATTTAACATATATCTGAAATAGATGTCCTGCAAAAAAAAAAAAAAACACACACACACTTTCCTCTTCAACAGCTCTGGTCTCAAACAAATAAGAGCAGAGAATCAGAATCAGAAATCAGTATTTGGGGGTCTACTCACCCTCAGGCCATCCAAGATGTAGATTTTTTTTTTCCTTCATAGGAACAGATTTGGAGAAATGTAGCATTGCATCAGTGTCTCAGCAATGGATGCTCTGCAGTGAATGGGTGCCGTCAGAATGAGAGTCCAAACAGCTGATAAAAACATCACAATAATCCACAAGTAATCCACAGCACTCCAGTCCATCAGTTAACATCTGGAGAAGACAAAAGCTGAAACAAATCCAGCATTAAGGCGTTTTACCTTCAAACCGGTGTTTCCGGAGTCCATAATCCATAATAACTCTTCCTCCTGTGTAAAAGTAATCTGGTTTGAATCAGGAGAGAAATCTGCACAGATCAAGCACGGCTTACAAGCAAAAACAGCCCAGCTCTAAACAAATATGTGGGTTAGAGCTGCACGATTGTGATAAAAATCATAATTGTCGATTATTCGCTTGAAATTGTAATTGCGATTATTAATTACGATTATCACAATTGGTGTTTTGAATAGCTTTATACCATTGCTTGAAGCAACTGCATGATGGCATATTTTTATATGAAAATAAACAAGCTGAAAACACTCTTCCTGAAAAACTTTTATTGCTTTTCTATAGCATTAAAGGCGCACTAAGCGATTTTTGCCAAACAGTGTTGATATTTGAAAGCACCAAAACAAACACGCCCATACCCCAATAGGACCTCGCCCCTGTTTTGGTGGCGAATCTGCTATGCCTGCCGGCCGCAGCATATCCAAGCCAAAGCCAACACAGAAAAGTTGTGTGAAAAAGCAAAATCAACGTCACTCTCCTATCAACAAGAAACCTTGGCGTCCGATTCCCTGCCCCGCTCCTTGAATTCTCTCCACCGCTGGAAAGCTGCTCCAGTATTTACTCCAGTCCTACCTCTTGCCTGATCGTAACCCTTCATTTTAATGTTTTGTTCCTCTGAAAATTTATTTTTTCCTGCCGTCTCTCGCTTTCTATAGTCAATCTGCTAATATCCGTCCTGTGCACTCACTGAGCGCTCTCTTCTCCCTATCATTACTAGACACGCCCCTTACTGCTGATTGGCTGCGAGTGTGTTTTGGGACTCGGTCCGACACTGTGGTCAAAAGCATTTTTCTAATATGTGACCCTGGACTACAAAACCAGTCTTAAGCCGCTGGGGTATATTTGTAGCAATAGCCAAAAATACATTGTATGGGTCAAAATTATTGATTTTTCTTTTATGCCAAAAATCATTAGGACATTAAGTAAAGATCATGTTCCATGAAGATATTTTGTAAATTTCCTACTGTAAATATATCAAAACTTAATTTTTGATTAGTAATATGCATCACTAAGAACTTCATTTGGACAACTTTAAAGGCGATTTTCTCAATATTTAGATTTTTTTGCACCCTCAGATTCCAGATTTTCAAATAGTTGTATCTCGGCCAAATATTGTCCTATCATAACAAACCGTACATCAATGGAAAGCGTATTTATTCAGCTTTTTGAGATGATGTATAAATCTCAATTTCAAAAATAGACCCTTATGACTGGTTTTGTGGTCCAGGGTCACATATTACTTAGTGCACCTTTAAGTCTCAAATGTCAAGTATACATTGGTTTGGTTTCTTCTTGAAATAAAAAAAAAATTGCATAGTATTATAATGTTATACTAAATCTAAAATTAAAACAATGGGGAAAAAAAACCTTAAGATAACCTGTAGAAAGAAAAACACACATCTTAAGCACACAGAATAAAGTGGACTTTGTTTTTGTTTTTTGTAATCGTGCCTTTGAACTATTATGCAATTGGCATCCATAATTGTAATCATGATTATATTTTCGATTAATTGTGCAGCCCCAATGTGGGTGGATTTTGATCAGAGAGACAACAGGAGATGGACTCTTTCACTTTCACTGGAGGAAGCGTTATTATGGATTATGGACTTGTATTTTAGCCGGAAGCAACGGTTTGAAGTTAAAATGCTTTAATGCTGGATTTGTTTCAGCCTTTGTCTTCTCCAGATGTTAACTGATGGACTGGAGTGCTGTGGATTACTTGTGGATTATTGTGATGTTTTTATCAGCTGTTTGGACTCTCATTCTGACGGCACCCATTCACTGCAGAACATCCATTGCTGAGACACTGATGCAATGCTACATTTCTACAAACCTGATGAAGAAACAAACTCATCCTAATCTTGGATGACCTGAGGGTGAGTACATTTTTAGAAAATTTTCATTTTTTGGGGATGACTATTCATTTAAGGCCATTGGTGTCAGTTAATGGCACAAACAGATGTGGAGAGTTTCTCTACAGGAAGATGATGTGTTTGTTTGTTTCATAGACCTTCTTTAAGCGTTGTTTCATGTGCTTGTAAAATACGGTCCAGTTTCCAACAGTGATGTTTGTTTAGCTTTACTTTTGGGATTAATGGATGTTTGAAGATTATAATTGTGCCTTTTTGTTCAAGGACTTTAATTATAATTAGAGAACTTTTCTTGAATGTTTTTAGGATTCGCATCTTTGATGTTCTTTGTCCTGAACTAATGATGCATGAAGAGTTGTAGTTTAGATGTTTATTTGTGTTCTGCCGAAGGCATGTTGACCTAAATTAAGAAAATTTTAGCCATGAAATGAATCCAATATATTAATGTTCTTTGGAGAAAATCCATGTCACAATTCCCAAATCAACTTCACAGATTTCATTCTGCTGTTTTAAAGTGTTATTTAACTTTTATGTAACTTAAAGGGGTGCTATGATGCTTTTTCACTTTTTCAACATTAGTTAGTCTGTAATGTTGCTGTTTGAGCATAAAAAAGATCTGCAAAGTTACAAAGTCCACTTCAAAAGGAGATATTTTATTTAACAGAAATCACTTTTCAAAAACTACAACGAACGATTTGTTTGGACTACAACGCATATTTTCTGGGATTTGTGATATCACAAATATCGACGAATGGGACGAGACCTGGTTGAGCTGCACTAGAGAAGGCAACGAGTGTTATCACTGTCTGAGACATGCTAGCTTTCCCAAGGCAGACGAACTTGGAGTGGTTACAATCATCTGGGTTTAAATCGCGCTCAAATAGATTTTTTATTTTGATGCAATATTTACACTGAAGCTCGCAGGCGGCTATGGTAAGGGGCATGACATTTCCCGACCAGGCGCCGAATGCTGCCAATCACAACACACACTGGCCCAGCTAACCAATCACAGCACATTTCGTATTTCAGAAGGCAGGCCTTCATTTGATACAGGAACTATTCGAGCCGTTCATGCCAGACTGGGGAGAGAGGTGTTGTAATAATGTAAAATATGTGAAAAATAATCAGTTTTTCAAACAACCTAGTATGAGAGCCTGTTCTAGTACACCCCCAAAACAAAATCAAGACTTTGTAAAAGAGCATAATAGGACCCCTTTAAAGTTAATCTTTAACCCCTAAAAGTTAAAAGTTAAATATTTAACTGAATATGCAGAGGGAAATAATGCTGCTTTAACATTGAATTTTGATTTGGTTCATGGAATTTCATGCTGTTTATTGAAGATAAATTACATGTATGATAATAAAGTGCATGTAAATTAAATTATTACCATAAAAGGTCTTATATTTAGCATTATAAATCAAGCATATACTCTATCGTTCAAAAGTTTTGTGGTTGGTAACTGATATATTAACGTTTCTAAACAAAGTCTCTTACCAAGACTACATTTATTTGATCAAAAATACAGTATAAACTGTAATATTGTGAAATATTATTGCAATTTAAAATAACTTTTTTTTTCTATTTGAATATATTTTAAAATGTAATTGATTCTTGTGATGCTCTAAAATTGTGCATTCAGTCTGAATAATAGCCTTTTCGTACATTTCTGGTTCTGTTATGTCAGCAGAAACGTAATTTCAGAGGTAGATCAAGTTATTATATTTTGATGAAAGATTATTTTTCTTTCAAAACAACATGCACTGATGAATCCTGCACAAGGACCATATTTAGAAAGTAAACAGAGTCACATGGTTGAACCCTGCAGCTGCTGGACTTCAGGTTCAGGGGTGGCAGTTTGTTCGGCCTGATCCGTCATGTGTAATTCCCTGAATCTGCGGTATTCCTGACATTTCCACATTCCCGCTCTGCTCCGGACGTCTCTGTAGGACACGAGCAGAAGGTCTCGCTCTCTGTGTGTGTGTGTGACATCAGAGGCTGTAGAGGCGTTATCTCTGATGGGAAACATCATCATAACAGACCACCCGCGACCTCTGACCTCCTTCTATTGTTTGCATTGCCACAGGAGCAGATTTATGTAATGAGAGTGGCAGCACAGGGAAGTGTATTGTCATTGCATATGGAGGTTGTAAAGTAAACTGCAGAGAAAAACAGAGAACATGTCAGACTTTTGCACTTAGAAAATGTGTATTTTAAAACTGTTCTCAAATTTTTTTTAATTTCTGTTTAGTTTTAGTTAATTTTTTTATTTCATGGGTTTATTTTTATTTCATTTTTATTTATTGAAGTTTCTTTTAGTCTTAGAATTTTAGCTAAAGGTGTCTTTCTTAAAGGGTTAGTTCACCCAAAAATTTAAATTAGGCTGTGTTTTACTCACCCCCGAGGCATCCTAGGTGTATATGACTTTCTTCTTTCAGACGAATCCAGTCGGAGATATATTAAAAATTGTCCTGGCTATTCCAAGCTCGATCATTGCAGTCAGCGGGTGTTGCAGTGCTTCAGTCCAAAAGAAGTGAAATAAAAATCGCCCATCCATTAAAAAAAAAAGTGTCTCACACGGCTCCGGGGGGTGAACAAAGGCCTCCTGTAGCAAATCGATGCGTTTTTGTAAGAAAAATAACCATATTTAAAACATAATTATCAATTTAATCTATCTTGCGCTCACTGTTGTACACGGAAGCAGCTACGGGCGGATGACGTATGAGTTCAGCGCTGCGCATGCACCGCTCAGAAGTGACGCACGCGGAAACGCAGCGGAGAGATCAAAACAAAACAACGGTCAAGAATTAGAAGTACAAAACGAGGATTTGTAAAGAAGAATGCCAGAGGATTTCGATATAAGATAAGAGGAGACCCTTTAATACTTGTTTTAATTTTGGGAACTATACAATACTTGGTGTCTTTTTTCATTTTGGTGCATTTTTTAACTACAGGATTTTTTAAAAGTAGTTTTTAGTTTTTGATTATATTTGTGTTATTTTATGTCCGCTTTTAAAATGTGTCTCTGTTCACAGCATATAGAAATTTTAAAGGGGTCATGAACTGCCTTTTTTAAAATTATTTTATACTGCTGTCTGAGGTCCACTTATGACGTTCGTGTGGTTTTTACATTCAAAAACATCAAAATCAATAAGTAATAGGCTATTTTCTACCCTAGTTTTGAGGCCGGCTCGAGAAACGCTTTGGGTTTTTTTCAGCCATGCTGCACTGAAGACTTGGAAGTAAACGCCCACTGCAATGATTGGATAATAGTTTTGCATAGTAAACTAACTTTCTGTGTGTCTGTTTGACAAGCTGCGTCCTTCATAATTGGAGCCTTCTGTGACTTTGGTTAGACACGTTACACATAATCAGGAGGACATTCTCTAACAAAGCAATAGTGACCTACAGTACAAATATTTTTTACTCTCATAACGTTTAGTGTTCTGCGCCATTCCTGTCGGCGCATTCCTAATATTTGAATCCGAAGGAAGGTTATGCAGCGACTGTGTTCTTCCACAACCAGGCACTGCACAATATTCTGCGATCTTCAATGGCATGCGAATCAGTGGGCGGAGCTACAGAATTAGGCGTTGATATTCTTCTGTGGAGGCGGTGTTTAACCTATCTATTATAGGCACATTCCAGGATCTGGCGTTCGCTGGGCCTGGTGTCAATAAAAGCTTTTATTTCAGTAACAAGGACGTTTTCAGTTCTGAAACTTGCAGGATATTCTTTTAGTATGAGGACCTCTTATATATAAAAAGCTCAAGTAAAAGTTGATTTCTCAATTCATGACCCCTTTAAAGTAAACTGCAGGGAAACATTGAGAAGTCAGTCTTCAGACCAAGGTTGTTATACTTTTCAAATACAGATTTGTTTTATTTGTTTGTTTTAGATTTTTAATATTTTTAGAAATTATAGTTAAACTTGTCATTCTTTCAGTGTTAAAATACTTTTACTGAAACAAATATGTTTCAATATTCGACATCTATACTTGTAGTTTTTCATTTTAGTTTCAACCAGTTTTTTTTGTTAATTTTGCATTATTTCATTTCAGCTTTCAAATTTTTTTTAAAATGTGTGTTCACTGGATATGGATGTTTTCAAGTGAGTTCTATTTATTCGTTTCAGCAACAGTTTATTGAATTAGAGTTTAATTTTTATTTTATGGCTATTACTTGGGATTTTTTAGACATTTTAAATTTCATTTTTAGTTTCTTTTTTAGTCTCTCAAAGTTAAAATGCTTGCAGTTTTAGTATGGACAACTTTTTCATTTTAATATTGTTTTCAACCATAGGTTTTATTGTATAGTTTTTAGTTCAGCATATGGAGGTTCTTAAAGTAACCTGCAGGGGAAAAAAAATCGTCATTTTCATATTTTAGTAAATATTAGTTTTATTCATGTTTTGTCATTGTTTTTGTTATAAAAAAATTACATAAAGGTATCAACTACCTCAATAGTTATTTCATTTTAGTTTTTCAACCACTGTTTATAGGTTAGTTTTCATTTTTTATTTTTGTAAATTATTTTGCATATTAACAAAAATATTTTTATACCAATGATAGTTGTAATATACAATAACAAACACTGTTCTGAACACACTGTCTATATTCTGTCCATCTATCTCTCTCAAGTAACAGTGGACTTGAATTGATGGTCTTGTTAATTCGGGTCTCGTGATGGTTGTGAAATGTTCACCTGGCGTTTACTGCTGTTTTAAATGTCAGCGCTGTGATGTCTGTAGCTCCGCCTCCTCGGCCGGTGACATCATGAGTGACGGTTCTCATCTGACGGTGTTTGAGGAGCTGATTGCTGCTGCGTGTCAGGAGTGTTTCCAGTCAGGATTTATCAGAGCAGATAATGACTTTCCCAGATTTCCCTTGGCACTGATATTAAAATTTTCTGTGGAAAATTAATGAAGTTAGTTTGAAATCTTGGTCTGTTTTTCAGGAAAGCGCACCTCTCGCGTCTCTGACCAACTGGGAAGCAGTTACAGTGATGTCAGTAAGTATTACACAGTTCTAGAAGGATTAAACATGTGCTTTTTGACCACTGAAATCCAATTAAAAAGCCAATATCAAAATCAAACCCGTATGACATTATTTCTTCAGTAAATCTCAAACGGAGATGTTTAGCAGAATGTTCACGCTGCTCTGTCGCATACAGTGATACAGAGAGGTTATGTTGCAGGACAGTGAGATTTTACAGCCTGCGTCTCACGTCTGTGTCCCTGTAGGATTTCAGGGAGGTTTCTGGGACGGACGCACCGCTGTCTGCGAGCACGCTGGACAACGACATCGCCAGCGTCAGCACGGTAGAGGAGTTACTGAGACACATGAACCCCTTCACCTGGCAGGAAGACCTGGAGCAGCTCTACACACACACACACTACTACAGACCACGAACTTTCCACACCGACCGCAAACACAAGCGTGAGTCTCTCTCTTTCTCACTCACACACTCTCACACACACTCACACTCACTCACATACACACACTCTCACACTCACTCACATACACACACACACACACACACACAATAGGGTTCAGTGCAAGTATGTAAGCGTTCAGTTTGTAAAATAATCTCGATTTCAGTTCAATGAGCTTGATTTTGAATTGAATTGGCTACGACTCACTATTTTGAATTGAAATTTGAATTACAGGAAATATTTTTGGAGACAAAATATACTAAATAAATAAAACACAATGATTTATTTCCTTGATGTACATTAACTTAACCATTTTAGTTGGTTTATTATTTTTTTTGTAATTCACTTTGCCATATAGCAGCAAAAAATATCAAACATTGTCAGGTAACTTCACACATCTAATATCAAAATTTCAATATACTGATTTTGAATGAAGTAAAAAGAAGTATTCTTCCATGATTGTTCATAAATGAAAAGTAATTTATTTTATATACTGCATTATTAATTTATTTATTTAAAGGAAGTATTCTTCCATCATGGTCCATAAATTAAAGGTAATTTATTTTATATAGTGCATTATTAATTAATTAATTAATTAATTTAAATGAAGTATTCTTCCATCATGGTTCATACATTAAAGTTAATTTATCAAATACAGAAATGAGTTATATATTGATGTATTTATTTATTTGGATTAAATTAGAGGATTAGTGAAGTTTCATAGTCATCCGTCACTGTCTAGAAATTAGATTTATTAAATAAAATAAATGAATTATTTATTTATTTACGTATTATTATTTTTAGATTATTTATAGAAGTATTCCATTAATAAAGGAAGTCATGGTCCATAAATTAAACTTTTATTTGTTATATAATAAATGTATTTATTTGGAGTAAATTAGATGATTCTGGCAAATTAATTATTCTTCTATCATGCGATTATGTGAGTCATAAGTGAGAAAAAATATCCAAAACAACACACTGGAATGTTGTTCACTAAGTACAAACACACACACACGCGCACACGCTGACCTTGCGGCGCAGACAAAGTTGAAACGTTGTAGGTTTTAAGTGACTTTGCCAAGAGGAAAGCATGTTTGTTAGGGTTTATATGACTACTTGTTTTCACTAGGATCAGGATGTAGTTTCAGGTTTACTATGGTTTAACAGTCTCTGGGTTGGTAGTTATGTAGTAAACCCGTCCATCTCGCTCTCTTTCCCTCTCAGTTGATCTCGACCGTCTCTATGACGACGTGAAGCAGTACAGCTGCACTCCGCGTAATTTCTCGGTGAATCTCCGCGAGGAGCTGAAGGAGACCAATGCCGTGTTTTTCCCACGATGCCTCCTGGTGCAGCGCTGCGGGGGGAACTGCGCCTGCGGCACCGACAACTGGAACTCCTGCAGCTGCAGCGCCGGAAAAACCGTCAAGAAACTACACGAGGTATCCCACAATGCACTTTGATAAATGACTGTTTCCAAACAGGTTTCCAAACACTCCCTCTGTCTGCCATTGGTTGGTCAGACAGATGTCCCGCCCCCAAACTCACTCCATTGGATGAGTCCAGTGGTTGATGAAATACACAAATCAAGTACTTTGGAATTGGGGATTTTATTTAATTTTTTTTAGTAAAGTTTTAGTAATTTTGTTGCGTGTTTTTGCCACTTATAATTATAATATTATTGAACATTATATAGCTACACTACCAGTCAAAAGTTTGGGATCAGAACGATTTTTTGTGTTTTTTTACAGGAGTTTCTTATGCTCATCAAGGCTGCATTTATTTGATCAAAAATATAGGAAAAAAATTTATATTGTGAAATATTATTATAATGTAAAATAAAGTTTTTCTTTTTTAATATACATTAAAATTAGAGATGCACCGATCGATCGGCCAGGGATCGGAATCGGCCGATTTTCCTCATGATCGGCCCGGATCGGTGATCGGCCGGTCAGTCTC
>NW_015660885.1:247747-250420 GCF_001515625.1 Sinocyclocheilus rhinocerous
AGATCACAATAACAAAAAATCGGAATCGGCCAAGAAATTTGCAATCGGTGCATCTCTAATATGCATGCATGTGTTTGTATTTATATATATATATATATACATAATAAATATACACAGTACACACTCATATATTATGTAAACAAAAACTTTTATTTTGGATGCGATTAATCATGTGACAGCACTAAATATATGTATATATACTATTTTAGTTTTTTGTAAATATTTTTAGTTAGAGTTTAGTTATGTTGTAATTTTGGTTTTGCCTTTTTAAAAATATATCTGCAGTTTTTATTCATTAGTTTTAGTTTATTTAAACCAAATGAAAATGAGAAATGAAATAATTGCTGAAATTAATAATTTTAATATTTAGTTTAATAAATCATTTTAAATTTTATTTCAGTTAACATTTATTTCCAGTAACAGATTTGTTTTTATTAATTTTTGTTATTTTACATTAAATCGCCTACCCCATACAAACAGTGACACATATGTGGATATATGGACAAAATGTATAAAATATGGTTTTCATTGACGGTAATCAATACTAAATTCAGAATTAATCATTTACTTTTTCAGGTGATAAGTGGCGATAAACTGCTTCATTGATCTGTTTAGAGTGACTCAAAACAAGCCAAGAATCAATGAGCTGTTGACTTGAGAATCACCACAATCGCATCAGTCTGAAGCCCGAATGAATCATTTAGTGCGAATTGTGAACCGATTCACTGAAAAGAATCAGCTCATTCATGAATTGGATGTTGCTCTTGTGTCTCAAAGCGGGTGGTGTTTTTTTTTTTATCGAAACAAGAGTGAGTGTTTCAGCATGAAATGTTTAAGTTTTGAGCATTTATATGTGTGTGTGTGTACTGGTGTGCTATAGACATAACACAGCATCTTATGTAGACATGAAATGTTGAATTCTGTGTGTGTGTGTGTTTGTCAGAAGTGGCGTTTGTTTCCTTTGGAGTTCCTGTGGAGTCTCTGCTTATCAGCTCCAAACACACACACACACTGTATATTTTGTGCTGAAACTGCAGCGTATCTCTCCATCCATTCGCTTTCCATTATCCTATAGCTCACACACAAACACTTTATTTTTCCTTGTCTCCGTCTGCTGCTGTTTTCCTCTGATCAGTTGTGACCAATGTGACACATTGTTGTTCTGTGTGTGAGATTATCAGCAAATGACACATGAAATCCATCGAGAGACACACACACACACAGAGACACGCACACAGAGACACACACACACTCACACACACAGACACACAGACACAGACACACACAAACAGAGACAGACAGTAGTGTTCATCTGAACTGATGGCAGCAGTAAAGTGTGCTGTCTGTAACTGTCTGTCTGTCTCTTCTCCTTTCCTCTGTTTTTTTATGTTCTGAAATGATAAAACACAAGCACACACTCAGATTTTATTAGAAATGGTGTCTGAATCATAAGGAATTGCATTTCTTTGTGTAGGACAATATAGGAATATAGGTTTTATATCTATTTTGTTTTAAACTTGTGCTTTCAATTTAGTTGCATTTTCTTTAGTTTTTATTGCGTGAATTTAGATTTTTTTTTTGTTGTTGTTCAGTGTAGGTTTTTGTTAATGTTTTTATTAATTAATGGTTTCGGACTGCCAAGGTTGATTATAATATGATATAATATAATAAGTATATATAACTGATATAACTTAAATGTTTAACATAAGAAAACACAATAATTTTTAATTACAATATTTTAATTATTACTTCATGCTAACTAATTCTTGTTAAATGTTACTGAAATATGAATTATTATAGAAATTATTACTTTTAATAAGTATTATTACTCATTTTAATAATTATTTTTACTACTAATAATAATAATTATTATATTTTATTTATTTGTGGTAGCGATCATTTATTCTACAAAATAATGTTGAATTAAATTTCCCATGTTAATCTTTTTATCTTACAGTGGCTGATGTACATATGTTTGAAAAGTATTATATTTTAATTTATTTATAGTTATTTTTATAGACTTTTAATTTTATAATATTTAATAAATTTGAGTTTAAATGCATATTTTGGATAATATAAATTAATTATATAAAAATTAAATGTATAAAATATAATTTTTTATATGTTTATATAAATTTTATATTTAATTACCAACAAAATTCTGATCATATGAAAACAAAGATGCACACTCAGATTAGTCCTTAGTTTACATATATAAGATTAAATTATATAAGATATGATGCAAGTCTCTGAAATGTCTTTAAAAGATTTAATACGTAGATTAGTGAGTTCTGATCTCAGAGCAGCGCCTCGTAAGAGTTGTTTGTTGTCATGTGACTCCAGCGAGAACAATGCAATATAAAGAGTGAGCCCAGTTTATTGTGTTTTTATTATTTTGTGCTGGTCACATGACTCATAACTCATGTAAAGCATAATTTCATGTGCTGTAGATTCAGTAGCAGTGCAGGAACGTTGGATGTCAAAAAGAAAATGTTGAATTTGTTGAATAATATCTGCTTAACTTCATAACATATTAACACCATTAAAGGCAGAGTAAGGGATTTCTGGTAGCCAATGTTTATATTTGAAATCACCAAAACAAACACGCCCCTACCCCAAAAGGGTCTTGCCCCTATTTTGATAGCTCCGCCCCACACATGCGTACGCGACCCA